>NC_064284.1:16891771-17043041 GCF_019186545.1 Solanum stenotomum | reverse complement strand
ACCTGACTAGTGGTTTGGTATTGAAAAAAATAATTCGACTATATTTGGGTTGGTTTGGTTTTTACTAAAAAAAAATAACTCGAGACCAAACCAACCCGACATTATATATATTATTTTAAAATTTTATTTTATACATAAAAATATTTACTTTGATATAATTTTTAAATATTTCTTATACTTTTTCATAGTTTTTATCTTTTAATATATTATTTCAAGTTTGAAACTTAGAATTCTGAATGGTTCAATAAAGATTATAGTCCACATATGTTGGTAATTATAATAAAGCTTAAATCAAAATCAAATTAATACTAATGCAAAAAGAAAATCAATTCAACGCTAAGAATGACAATAATATTGAATATTTGTTCTTTAGTTTTACATTGTTTTAGACAATTAAAATACATAATCTAATTTTAATTTCCTTTAATATTTAGTCATGCAACTAATACTTATTAAACTTATTTTAGCATGATTGAGTACTTTTAAATTATGATCATTTTCATTATGACTTGTTAATTTGCAATATTTGTTTTGCGCAATTTCATTATAATTTTTTTTGTTGGATATTTTAGTGTCATTAATCATATCATATTTTGTATTATTTTCTTAAGAAACACCTTAGATAGTTATATTTTGGTAGGACTAAAGAAATATTTGAAGTACAAGTAATTTTATGTTTGTATGAATACTTTACCGAAAAAATCGAAAATCCAAAAAACCTGAAAAAATCTGAAAAAATCCGAGATTGAAAAACCCAAGTTTTTTTGGTTTGGTTTATAAATTTAAAAATCCAACGCAAATGGTTTGGTTTGATATTTGTAAAACCCGAACCAACTCGGCCATGTACATCCCTAGTATCAGTTAAGTGAAAATTGTCAGTCTTAGTGATATCAATACAATATATGATACTAATTTAATATCAGTTAAGCAAAAAATATTAGCCTTAATGATACCAATACATTATATGATACTGATTTAGTATCAGTTAAGCGAAAATTATCAGTCTTGATGATGTCAATACAATATATGATACTGATTTAGTATCAGTTAAACGAAAATTATCAGCCTTAATGATACCAATAAAGTATATGATGTTGATTTAGTATCAGTTAAGTGAAAATTATCAGTCTTAATGAATGGAGGCATGGACTGTAATTATTTATGAGAGAATATGTATTTCAGGAATTACATTGGATTTGGATATGAACTTGTAATTATTTTAAATTTTATTGCCCATTTATGTAGTTTCCCCTAGGGGTGTGCACTATTCGGATTAAACCGAATAACCAAACCAAACCAAACCGAAATTTTATTTTGATTGGTTTTTTGGTTTTTCGGATTGGTTTTGGATTAATAAATTACTTTGTTTGGTTTTTTGGTTTGGTTTTGGATTTTAAAAGATAAAAACCGAAAAACCGAAAAAAACCGAATTTTATATATATATATATATATATATATATATATATACTGCGTGGAGTCGCGTGGTGTGCCACATAAGTCAAAAGGTGTACAAAATTACAAAAAAAATGAGTTCAAGGGGGTAATAGGACCTTAATTTAGTTAAGGTGTGTCTCTGGGATTTCGGTCATAGTCTAGGGGGTACTTGTGTCTTCTCCCTTTTATGTTTGAATTACATCTACAATAGGTATACTTATAAGTATTGTGTTTTAAGTTTTACTTATGATTTATATTAGAAAGTATATTTAAGGGATTAAATATTATTACTTTGGTTATATATGTTATTAATTATTGACATAACCGAATAACCAAACCGAAAAAAGCCAAACCGAATAGAGAAAAACCAAACCAAACCAAATTTATTTTGGATCGGATTGGGTTACACTTTTACAAAACCAAAAACCGAAAATCCAAACCGAATAGTGTAAAACCAAACCAAAAAACCGAATGCACACCCCTAGTTTCCCCTAATAACAAGGCATATGTCTTAGACCCTTAATTTTTGGGGCCCTAAATACTCAAAATGATTATTTATGATAAAAAAATTATATTTTTTTAAAATTATATATTTTATTTTCTTTAACGTCTTTTGTACTTTGTTAAAATATGAATAAATAGTGAAAAGTGTTCAACAAAGTGAATTACTATATTTTTTTTATTTCTTTCAAAATTTTAGTTTCAAGCATTACAACAAGCATATGAAAGTGGGGTATACCAAGTCATCAACTTCTTGAATCAGATTTGATGGTTCTAACACTTATCTTTGTTTTAAATTTGTCAACTTATTACTTATAGAATTATGTTAATAATTCATATAATAATTGCGTCACTGAAAGGATGTTTTTCAACATTGAGTTAATAAAATCTTATTGGGACTAATAACTGGAAAAACAATATTAAATACTAAGATTTTTCATCTAAGTAGTGTAAGAAAAATATTTTGGTATAAATATGTATATGTATATGAAGATTGTTTATATTTTAGGCCTCAAATTAAAATTTCTCTTTAGGCCCCCATTTACGTTGAGCCGTCCTAATATTTTGTATAGTAAATACACCCCTTAATGGGGTGATGGTAGACAAATTGAAAACTTAATGGATCTTAAGTGTTTTATGATGAAATCAGAAATGTAAATGACTCTATTTTTAAGCAAAAAGTTATTAGTCTTCTTTACTTTTATAAATTTTGTGTCAAACTAAAATAGGACAAACAAATTAAATTATGAAAAGAACAATATTTATATTAAAACGATAATTGTTATGTAAATAAATTCAAAAAAATCTCCAAAACATTTAAAGTCAAATAGCATAAGTATAATGAAAATTTAAATTGGAGTAAAATTGAGTGTCAACAATACAAATATTAAAAACTAGGAAAATGATCAAATATATACCTTTGCTTTCATTTATTGATTAACTTCATCCTTTAATTATACAATTGACTCAAATATATCTCTATCGTTATCAAACTTTACAAAAATACCCCTAATTTAATACATTCCCCCAAATTGACCCCATTCCCCCAATTCAGTTAAAATTATCCGTCTCCCTCTTTTGACCCGACCCTAACCCACTAATTTAACCCATACCAATTAAACCCCAAAACAAATTTTCCGACTGATAGATTCGCCAGTCAAAGAAGTTGAAGCTGATGAAGGTTTAGGATCTCGAAGATCACAAATTCATAGATGGAAGAAACTGCCGGAGAAATCTTATTTGAGACACGACATCATGCTTCTAGCCCATATATTTCCAATTATCCTCCAAATCATCAGCAGGTTTTACACTGATTTGAATTTTGTCTTTCTTTTGATGAATCTCTTTAATTTATCCTCAATTGCTTACATTCTTGTGTTTGGTTTAGTTGAATGAAGACGCCAAAAGCGGTTATCTTTCAAGATTGCTTTCTTTCTCAGGTACATCCATTTTTTTGTTGAATTGGGCAATTGGTGAAGTTACTACAACTAAATTGACTGAATTCTGTTTAAACTGAATTTTTATCCCACCTTATTTTGTTGCTGTTATATACTGTTATGCTTTCTACATTGCTTTCTTTATTGTTTTCCTCTTCTTTTACTTGGGTTTGATGCACTTGAGCTGAGGGGTCTGCGTACACTTTACCCTCTCCAGACCTCACTTAGTGGATTTCACTGGGTATGTTGTTGTTGTTGTAAATTTAGAAAATTTTATGTTGATAGATGAGAAAGGACTAATTTCTTTAGTTTCATTTTCCTTGATGTGATTTAAATGCAAGGTTTTTTTTTTGGTTATATGAATGTGAGCTTATTCATTAGTTTGTTGAATATTTGGTTAGCTGGATATAGTCACCTTTTGGGTGTGAGTTAGATTTTGTTTTAGGTCGATAGAAATCTCACCATGGATCTTGAAGACGAAGGGAAGTTCCAATCGTTCTTCCTTTTGGAATTTGATTACAGAAATGGAATTAGTTTAAAAAGAATACATTGGGTTATTTATCGAAACATGAAAAGAAGATATGGTGTTACCCTATAAGTTTGTTATTTTAAACTATGTATTGAAGTCACTCATCATCACTACTTAAGAATGACATGAAGCCCCCAAGGCCTAGCTCAAGCGGCAAAAGGTGGAGGATTTGTGGCTTAGGTCGCAAGTTCATGCCCCACACCATGCAAAGCGAAGCCCGGTATTTAAGTGGAGAAAGGTAGAGGGGCGGGCCCATTATCCACCGATTTTAGAAGGCTGTGATTGGTCCAAAGGGCGGGTCACAGACGAATTTCTCGGTTATCAAAAAAAAAAGAAAGAATGACATGAAATATTGGAAACATTAAACATCGGAAGGGTTATAGGTAAATATCCAAACAAGTGATACATAGATGTATTGCATAGCAGTTTGAGATTATCAGAAGGCTGCATTGCATTCTCGAGAATATCTTATTTGATTGTTGTGATTTCCATATACATAGGCTTATAGTGCATATTATCTCTGAGGTTCTTAACTGATGAGATTCTTTTTCTTCTTTTGCATTTTGTTTTGGTTTCAGTCTCATTAGCTTGGAGGCATTGTGTTGAAGGTTCACATTAGTTTGCATAAAAAACAATCAATTATTTCTTTCAGTTTTGAATTCACATGAAATTTAGGCAATTTGTCCCTCTAGTTAAACTATCTGTGGTTTACTAGTGCAGAGATTCATGAGAAGAAAGAATAGGTTATTATATTAAAGTTTGATAGAGAATAGATTGAATTTTTAGACTCAGTTGGACTATGCCACATAGTATCAGAGAAACCTATGAATGCTGGTCTCAAATGAAAGTTGACAAATTCATCAGGAAAGCCAGGGAGATGATTCCTGCCTGTATATTTTGGTGTGTCTGGACAGAGAGGAACGGAATCACAGATGCTTTGATTCGTTTTTAACTCCTCGCCACACTCTTAAAGCTAGATGTCTTTTATGGTTATATAGTTGGCAAAATCTATATCAACACTTTTTGTACCAAGCTGACTTCTCCTTCCCTCTTTTGTACTTATTGCATCTTCTTGATTCCTATTATATAAAGTTTCTTACTTCATCCAAAAAAGGAGAATAGATTGAAATAATAGGGTGAAAAGAGGTACATTATCTAGTTGAGAAACAATAGTATCTAAGTTACGATCTTCATAAAAAAAGTATCTAAATTACAATTAGATAGATAGTGGTAGTTTAAAATTCTTGAAGGATAAGCAGTTTTCCTTTTGAGGAAATGAACCAAGGAAATTAGAAGAAAATAACGATGTAAAAAGAAATTAGGTCAAGCAACTTTATATGTAGAGAGTATTTGTTTTACTTCACTTGTTGTTCAGACCTTTTAGTTAAAATTATCAATTTTTGTCATGTATGAAGGTATTGCCCAGCTCAAGGAGAGATGGAGAAAGCATGGGCATCCAACAAAAGTAAGGAGATATGCATCCTTGTTTGTTTCCCCAAGAGGTGATCTTGTGGCTGTAGCATCTGGGAATCAGATAACAATCCTGCAGAAGGATGATGACTACCAAAAACCTTGTGGAATATTTATCTGTAAGTTTCATGAACCTAAAGTAGAAGCTAAAATAGAAGTAACAAACGGTTGTGGCAGTAACCTCCTTTATACGTCAAGAATAGGGCAACTATTTTAACATGTCAAAGGTTTTCTTTGTTTTTCATGTGAAAGCTGCCTTCCCGCCTGCAGCTTGTCAGTGTTTTTCTTGTTCTTTTGATCCTATTTGGTCGTTGAACCAAAATTATCTATTATTTCCACACTTATCTATTATTTACTGCCTCTGTACATCTAGGCAAAAGCATTACTTCATTCCATTGTGGGGCTTGGTCTGAAACTCATGATGTTCTTGGTGTTGCTGACGATAGTGACACAATCTATCTCATCAAAGCTAATGGTGAGGAAATTACCAGAATTTCCAAGGGTCATATAAAAAGCTCTTCACCAGTAGTTGGCTTGATGGTGCAGGATGATGCTGATTTGAAGAAATCTTGCTTGTAAGTTCAATTATTTGTGAAGGTTTCTTCTCTCTCATATTTTTCATCTTATTTACTTAGCTTGTACATCTATATTTGGTGGATAACTCTTTTTCAGGTGTACCTTCACTATAATTACAGCAGATGGGTTGATTCATGACATTGAGATCAGTCAAGATCCAAGTGCATCTGTTTTCTCACCCCTTGCCTCGAGCAGTGGGACGATGCTGAAGCAGTTTCCACAGGATATGATCTGCCTGGATTACCAGCCAGAAATGAGCTTATTTTCCATAGTTAGCAGTGCTGGCGGTTTACAGCTAACTACTAATGGTAGCTCAAAGTCTCTTAATATATCTGAACATATTTATGAATTGGTTCTTAATTTTGTTTTAGCAGACATTTCGAATTGATGCAAGCTACCCATTACTTTTCTTTATCATTGATATTATTTCTTTTCTAGGATTATACAGTCTTTCTCTTTGCCGGAAAAGGGGAAACTTAGCCCTGGAAGTTGTCGTTTCTACTCAGTTTGAGGGTATCTTTTCTATCCCGAAAGATTATGTCGGTCATATAACTTCCTCTAAGGTGTCAATATCACCACAGGGAAGATTTGTCGCTACTCTTGATATGGGAGGATCTTTGAATACCTTTAAGTTTGATGAGGAACAGCGTTCTCTCTCAAAATGTTCTTATGGAGAGGGAAATGAATTACATCAGGGAAATAAGGAGTCAAATAAGGGGAACATTCTCGTGAATGGGGTTACAGATTTTGCCTGGTGGTCTGATGGTATACTTGCTGTTGCAGAAAGGAATGGCAACATCACTATGATTAATATATGTACCGGTGCTAAGCTATGTAAGACGGATGAGACTATGTATTCATTGCCCCTTTTAGAGAGAATGCCACAGTTGTCGGGAAAGCTTTTTCTACTGGAGACAAAACCATCCATTCAGAACAATGAATCGACTAAAGAAATTAGAGCAAGCAACTTTCATCTTATGGAGTGTGATTATGGTGATATGAATAATAAGTTTGACTGGGCCAATTTCCGATGGAGCTTAGTTTCATTTTCTGAACGATCCATTTCTGAAATGTATGATATATTTATCTCCAGACAAGAGTATCAGGCTGCTCTCATGTTTGCCGATCAGCATGGGCTAGATAAAGACGAAGCTCTAAAGGCACAGTGGTTGCACTCCTCCCAGGGTGTAAATGAGATAAATACACTACTTTCAAATATCAAGGATCAAGTTTTCGTACTTTCTGAATGTGTGGGTCGACTTGGACCAACTGAAGACGCAGTTAGAGCTTTGCTTGATCTTGGACTTCGCATAACTGACCGTTACAGATTTTCTGAGCCTGAGGTTGATGATCATAGTAAGGTGTGGGATTGTCTTGTGGCAAGACTTAAATTGTTGCAATACAGAGACCGGATAGAGACATTTCTTGGGATAAACATGGGCAGGTGATAATATTATTGCTCCCTGTTCTTTTTTCTTCTTCTATTGTGAATGTTTTTTGTTCTGGATTCATAAGGTTTATATTGAAAGACTGATTGGAAAGTTGTGATGCTCACAAGCAGTCTTGTTGTTATTACAAAGCAAGCATTCTGTTCTTTATTATTGTCTATGAAGCTTCTAAACTAATTAGATTTTCTGGAAGTGTCGACAAAAGCTGAAAACTTCAAAATTGGGATGAGGTTCCAAAACTACCATGTCGCCTTTGACTTCCACATTTAACTTGATTTTGTGGTTGAGATGTGTAATGACAAGTTTTCATTTTCAAACTGTAGCATAAACTTCTTCTAGGGGCATAAAGTGGCTTGTCGCTCAATGACCCAACTGTGAAATTGTATGTTTTTTTTTTCTTTTGTTTAATTTTGTTTCTTTTCCTATATTTCATTAGGTGTGCTTCTTATCCTGTCTTTTGTATTGGTCCTACTGATTTTGAAACTAGGACAAATCATCATGCTTTTGAATAAAGGAGTACTCAAATGGTTTCTACTGACTTGAAACTTAATGACTTAGCCTTTTGCAGGTTTTCTTTACAGGAGTACAAGAAATTTTGTAGTTTGCCCATTAAAGAAGCTGCAATTGCACTTGCAGAAAGTGGCAAGATTGGGGCATTAAACCTTCTCTTTAAGCGTCATCCTTACTCCTTAACTTCCTCATTGTTGGATGTCTTAGCTGCCATCCCTGAGACTGTTCCAGTGCAGACTTATGGACAGCTCCTTCCTGGGAGTTCCCCTCCTCCAAGTATTTCTTTGAGGGAAGAAGATTGGGTTGAGTGTGATGAGATGGTAACTTTTATTATCAGCAGAGTCCCTGAGAGTCATGAGAGCTATACTCAGATCAGAACTGAGCCAATTGTAAAACAATTTTTGGGGTCTCAATGGCCTTCAGTAAGTGAACTATCGTCTTGGTACAAAAAAAGAGCCAGAGATATTGATACCCTAAGTGGGCAACTCGATAACTCCATGTGCTTGATTGACTTTGCTTGTCGCAAAGGCATTTCTCAATTGCAGCCGTTCCTAGAGGAGATTTCTTACTTACACCAGCTAATCTATTCTGAGGAGAATGAAGAAATGAATTTCTCCATGAGTCTTACTAGATGGGAAAGCTTACCTGATTATGAAAGATTTAAATTGATGTTGATTGGGGTCAGAGAAGATACTGTTATTAAAAGACTACATAGTAAAGCAATTCCATTCATGAAAAAGAGGTTTCACTCTTTGACTGTGCCTTCCAGAGATGAGAAAACAGATTACTCAGCTGAGTCATTTCTGGTCAGATGGCTGAAGGAGATTGCCACTGAGAATAAATTGGAGATGTGTTCAGTTGTAATTGAAGAGGGTAGCAGAGAGGCCCAGAATAATAACTTTTTCCATAATGAGGCTGAGGTTGTAGATTGTGCTCTTCAGTGCATATATGCTTGCTCTGGTACAGATAGGTGGAGTACGATGGCCTCCATTTTGTCTAAACTTCCATTTCCACGTGGTAAGCCTTTGACAAAATGCTATAAATCCTTTCATTACCAACCCTCCCTCCTCCAACCTTGAGAACAAAGAAATTTCTGCTTTGTCTTCTTGTGATTTACTATCTTAGCAACCTGTGGCGGTTTTGCTAGGCTTCCACCTTCTCTTCTTTCTCTCTCCTCTCCTCTGCTAGTGTGGAGCTAAAAGTTGATTAAATATTAGTCTTAAGATTTCTTTGAAATCAGTTCTTGATACATGTAATTTAAATTTTGATTAATATTTAATGATGGATATTTCATGTATTCTCATCTATGCTTTTCTTTTTTGGGTCATGTAAGTAAAAATATGTCACTGGCTTGCATGAAATGAATAGAATTCCAAAACTAGTTGATTCTTACTTGTGTTTGATTCAACATTTTTATTGAATTTTTGAAGTTTGATTACTTATTGACTTTTCCCCTTATTCTCCTTTTCCTTTTTCGCCCTCTCTTTTTAGGGAGGGGTGGAAGTTGCCATTTGCCTATTTATAATTTCCGGTTCGGATAAAAACTGTTGTTAAATGCTTGGCATAGCTGGTAATTTAATATTGTCATAGTCGTATTGGTTCCATACTAGTTTGTTTCTCGTCTCACATATCTCTTTCTTTGTATTTTCAATGTCAAACCGCTTGTGACTGACATCAAATGAGTAGCTGAGTAATTGAATATTCTTATTTAACTTTTACTGAANCCAAAAACTAGTTCTTACTTGTGTTTGATTCAACATTTTTATTGAATTTTTGAAGTTTGATTTCATTACTTCTTTCACGACGAGAGAACCGCGTCCGCATCAGTCGAAGTGGTGGTTAATGTTCTTTAAATAAAGCTCCGTTGAACCCCTACTTGAAAGGGAGAATAGCGGAGTTGTTGTATTACTTATTGACTTCTCCCCTTATTCTCCTTTTCCTTTTTCGCCCTCTCTTTTTAGGGAGGGGTGGACGTTGCCATTTGCCTATTTATAATTTCCTGTTCGGATAAAAACTGTTGTTAAATGCTTGGCATAGCTGGTAATTTAATATTGTCATAGTCGTATTGGTTCCATACTAGTTTGTTTCTCGTCTCACATATCTCTTTCTTTGTATTTTCAATGTCAAACCGCTTGTGACTGACATCAAATGAGTAGCTGAGTAATTGAATATTCTTATTTAACTTTTACTGAAGTCACTACTAATCTTTTTCCTTAAGAGGTTACTACTTACAGAAAAAGATAAGAAATAATTGTCCAAATTGTGGTGTAACAGATTCTGAAGCGGCAAGTCTCAAGGAAAGGTTGAGACTCACAGAAGGTCATATTGAAGCAGGAAGAATATTGGCGCTTTACCAGGTTAGGTTTTACCTTTGTATGTAGTAATCATGTATAACCCAGATTTTCTTTCTCTTAGCCCCACAGGATACTGCTGTTTCCGTCTAGGCTAAGTTCCGCAATCTAGTGTTTTCGTGATCCAAATTGTCATCAGGCATCTGTTGGATGATAATAGTACTCCCTGGAACCTCTTTTGTCATATTCATTCATAGGAGACGTGTTCTCTCACTCTCATATGGGGTGATTGTCTGTACTCCCTCATTGCCACAAATTGCTGCTTACAATCCTTTTTATGGTTTAGCAGCCATAATTACCCGGCCTGGGTGCATCTTTGAATTGTTTAAAGCATATGCTAAATTGGTCTTAACTTCCACTGCTATTGCCAAACTTCAAATCACAATGGTCAATGATTCTGATGTTTTTTTGTTCTTCCCAACAAATTGTGGTGCCATAAAGACGCTGGCTTTACTACTTCTTTATATATATATACATCTAGTTTCTTGGTGTATGCATTGTACGTGTATATTTTTGAAACTGTGTGTTGCACGTGGATATCAAGTTGTGTAGTATAGAGTTCTGTAAAATAATGTTCACTCTGTACCAATCCTTTCCCTTTTAGTTTCTCCTAAAAGAATGCCACTTTTTTATATTTAAAAATAATGTACCATGAAATTTCTCATTTTGTTCTCGATGAGACGACTCATAGCCACATTTTATCTAAGTCTCATTTTAGACTACAAATTTCAAATGTATTTTTGTCTTTCTGAAACTCCGTGCCGAGAATCTTATGCCTCAATTCCTGCTTGTCCAATAGACGAATGTTAAAAATATGAGAGATTATACATCAGGTTAGTTCAAGAATCATTTGGTTTATGTAAAACACAAGCTCACCGTGATTTGTCCAAAATCACTCACCAAGTATTGCTATTTAATTATAAAAGCTTATTTTATTGCACTTATTAGTATGTTGTTCTAGTTACCTGCAACAGCCTTCTCTTTTCGAACTACTATTTCATAGGCATGATTTTTTTTACACACTTTAAGTTTGCCTTTTACAGACAAATCCGTGGAAGTTGCAATATCAAATGAAGCCCTTCACATTAATTTTCCCTTAGTTACGAACCAAATAGCTGCATCTCAAGTCATCTTATAAATCTAGTCGTCCAATTGTTTAAGAAAACTTGTCAAAATGAAAAAAATACTGTTTAAACACTGCAGGACATACAAAACACTGTTATGAACACTGATTTTTGCGAAGGGAAACAATGGAATATAAAAACCAGCAGGTGGACAAACATAAAAGTAGAAGTTACCTAATATCCGATAAGCTTCATATGAAAAACCTCCTCGTTGTTATACAGAATGTCAATGATGAGGTCCACGTGACGACTGATCTGCTGTGTGCACAATAAAATTTTCATATTTATGAAGTTCCAGTTTATTTTTATCTTTAAAAGGTATTGTATCAAATATCCAGCAACCAGAAGGTGTTGTGAGGAATTTACAAGAGGTAGCAACATTACATATTGGGTAATGAGCTCAAAATTTTTATCATGACCTCAATATCAATCATCTTGACATCGACAAACAAGTGATGACGATTCTCACTTATCACATGTATTTAATTTTTTCATGTATAATTATCTAATCAAAGCATTAATTTTGTATATTGGTATTACTTTACAAACTCGAATACTGTATTATTCAGCAAATGCAAGGCACGTGGCGAGAAACTAGTAATTTTTATACAAATGGATCATGTTGTAGCTTGTAGAATTGACTACTGATTGTGGTAGTGAATCCTTCTTTGCTTTTTGTAACAACCTGTGTAATAATAGTTTCCAACTATTGTCCTGTAATTCTCAGGTCCCAAAGCCTATCAGCTTTTTCCAGGAGGCATATTCTGATGAAAAGGGTGTAAAGCAGATAATTCGTCTCATTTTATCCAAATTTGTTCGCCGACAGCCTGGACGATCAGATAATGATTGGACAAATATGTGGCTTGACTTGCAGTCTTTGCAAGAGAAAGCATTTTGCTTCATAGATCTTGAGTATGTCTTGATGGAGTTCTGCAGGGGATTGCTGAAAGCAGGAAAATTTTCACTTGCGAGGAATTATTTGAAAGGTGTGGGTTCAGTGTCGTTGGCAAATGATAAAGCAGAAAACCTTGTTATTCAAGCTGCCAGAGAATATTTCTTCTCAGCGTCAAGTCTTTCTAGTTCTGAAGTAAGTTCATTTAATCTAATACTAGCATAGGAGTGATTATGTGATCTTATGTTAAAGTTGCAAAGACCGTAGAAGTCTCTAGTCGTTGATGAGTTGTCTTGCTCAAAAGCTATAACCTGCCCTCGGAACTTGCTATTCATTCTGCCTGATGTTTCACTCTTCCCAAAGGATATTGAAACAAGTCCTGATCTGAGACTTCTCTTACTGCTGATAGTGTGTATCATGTTCTAGAGAATTAGTGAAACAAATAAATCTCTTCTAATGTTGCCACTTCGAAATAAAACAGATCGCTTCTAACATTGTTCATTTTGCTAAAAAATGTGGCAGTAGCTTTTGGTGTATTTGGAGAGCATTTTGTTTCCCTGACCAATATCAAAGAATTATTTAGAATCAACTTCTAGGGATTTGGTTATGCTAGAATCTGAAAATGTTATGGAGGTGCACTATATCCTTTTAGAAGTGATGTTTGGATTGAATGAAATTGATGGCACCTTTGATGGATACCTTTGCCTTTTTGTCTTTAATGAAACCGGGTTTTCCTTAATGACAACGAAGGACATGCTTGCTTGTTTTTGTCTTGTTACATGAGAGAAGGATGTTGTATTTGGTCTGCCAAACCTCAAATTTCGCACACCCCTCCCCTGTAGAGCATTCAAAAGGTTGCTCTACTGTCTGTATTGACATTAAGCATGCTTGTTCAGATTAGACCTTCAACTAGTCAATCAACATGCAAGGGTCTGACTTAGTACCTTATTCCTTTTTAGTATGCCCTGTTCTGGTTATAAAAAAAAAAACAAGTGTGTGGCTTAGTGGTCAATGTAGCGTATATTAACCTTGGAGAACAAGGTTCAAATTCTAACAGACTAGCAGAGACAAAAAAACTAGATGATTTTTCCCATTTGACTAAGCTTTGGTGTGCAGAGTTACCTGGTAACTGTGTTGGTGGGAGGTAGCAGGTACCCGGTGATATAGTCAAGGTGCACACAAGCTGGCCAAAATATTGTTGTTGTGATAAAAAATAAAGATGCATTCTTTCTTTAGTTAAAGTGTGTCCAGAGTATGTTCCGGGAACTAATGCTTTTCACTGGTTGCACATATTCTTCGAAAGTAGTCCAATGTAAATTGAAATGACAATGTATTATGCTGCTGAATTCTGCAGATTTGGAAGGCTAAAGAATGCTTGAATATCCTTCCAACTAGCAGAAATGTGAGGGTGGAGGCTGATATAATTGATGCTGTAACTGTTAAACTTCCCAACCTTGGTGTCACCTTGTTGCCAATGCAATTCAGGCAAATTAAAGATCCGATGGAAATAGTTAAGTTGGTTGTTACAAGTCAAGGTGGAGCTTATCTGAATGTTGATGAGATTATTGAACTAGCCAAACTTCTTGGGTTAAGCTCGTACGACGACATATCAGCTGTACAAGAAGCTATTGCAAGAGAAGCTGCAGTGGTTGGAGATCTCCAACTGGCTTTTGATCTATGTCTTGTTTTGGCCAAAAAAGGGCATGGTTCGGTCTGGGACTTATGTGCAGCACTGGCAAGAGGTCCTGCCCTTGAGAACATGGATATTTCTTCCAGAAAACAGCTGTTAGGTTTTGCTTTGAGCCACTGTGATGGGGAATCAATTGCTGAGTTACTACATGCATGGAAAGATCTGGATATGCAAGATCAATGTGAATCTTTAATGGTGTTGACTGGGACAGAGCCTGAAAATGCCTTAGTTCAGGACTCAACTATGTCCTATAAACCACCTTGTACCCCAGATAAAACAGACTTAAAGGAGTGTTCTGACCAGGAAGCACAACTTAAGCAGATTGAAAATGTACTCTTTCAGGTAGCCAAAGATGTACAGGTGGATGGTGATTGGACCATTCCGTCCATCTTGAGAGAAAATGGAAAACTATTGTCATTTGCTGCTGTGTATCTTCCATGGTTACTTGAACTGAGTCAAGAAGCAGAAAACAATAAGAAATTCAAATCCAGCTTATTTTCAGGGAATCGATATGTCAGTCTAAGAGCACAGGCAGTGATGACTATCTTGTCCTGGTTAGCAAGGAATGGTTTTTCCCCAAAGGACAGTTTGATTGCCTGTGTTGCTAAGTCCATTATGGAGTCGCCTGTCTCTGAGGAGGAAGACATCCTAGGATGCTCTTTCTTATTAAATCTTGCTGATGCCTTTTCAGGGGTGGATATAATTGAAAGAAACTTGATAACAAGAGAGAATTACAATGAAATAACCAGCATAATGAATGTTGGGATGATATACAGTTTGTTGCACAATTGTGGAATCAAGTGTGAAGACCCTGCACAAAGGAGGGACTTGCTTCTGACAAAGTTCCAGCAGAAACATAAACTGATCTGCTCAGGTGATTTTGTTAATTTTGACCAATAGATCTATTATTGTTTGCTGTAGGTGGAGAACTTTCTGTATTTTTCTTTGCATGTTCATTTTTCTTATTGCTATCCAAATGTCGTCTTCTAATTCAGATGAAAAAGAACAAATAGACCAAGCACAATCTACATTTTGGAGAGAATGGAAACTGAAGCTAGAAGAGCAAAAGCGCAATGCAGACAGTTCAAGGAGTTTAGAACAAATTCTCCCTGGTGTTGAAGCTGCTCGCTTCTTATCTGGGGACATGGACTACAGAGAGAATGTTGTTTTATCATTTATCGAGTCCATGACCCCAGAGAAGAAACACAGTGTGAAGGATGTACTGAAGTTGGCCAATACTTATAGCTTAGATTGCAACAAGGTATGCACTGTTCTTGAACAGAACCGTAAATGAGATAATGAAATTACAAGTTCTAAGATGCTAGAAAACTAAGGGGTCACATTTGGTTTTGGGTATCAGCAAAAATAGTCACAGTATAAAAACCTGTATTAGGTTCTTCAATGTCTGGTTACCATTTTCATTTTCTATATAGATAATACTTAAATAACTTATATGATAATTTCTGTATTGTTTTATACCGAATACAGGATGGAATAACTAATACTTGGATTAACTAAACTGGGATAAACCATATAAAAAGGCAAATACCTTGATGTTATTGTACTCATTTTCTCCAGACCACACTGTTCTTCAGAGAAAAACATACTTCTGGAAAAAAGAACCAAAATGAAAAGGAAAATTGTGGTAAACTTTAGCTTAATCAACAGCTACCACATGCTAAAGTTGATTAAGCTAAAGTTGGATTATTTGATCTGACAATCAAAATACTCCATTTTTGGTTATCCAATGCCATGGTTAGTTTCAGTGTTTCACTGCAGACAGATACATTGCCGCTTCACTTTCTTTCTTATTCACCGTACTTTTTGCTGATCTATTTTTTAATAAAGATCTTAAAATGTAATTCATTACCCTTTTATTTTTAGCCCTTTTTTTCAGAATTAAAAATTAATTAAAGTCTTTTTATAGAATAATTTGTTTACAGGACAACATTATACAATAGGATATATGGAATATGGGAATTCTAGACCACTGGTGTTGATTGTCACTCCTGGTGCAATGCAGAATTCTCTTAACCATAAATGAAAGAAAAAAGTCCTACAGAAGTACAAGGGTTAAATAGAAAACCAAATATTACACAATATTAAATCAAACACAAGTTTTAAGTTAAACATCATATAGGTTATTTTTTTAAAAAAGTCATCCATCGTATATCCAACTTTCAATACAATAAACCTAACACTCGATAAAAGCTCCACATTATAAACCCTGCTTTACTAATCCCTGCATTATTAATCCTTGTATTACAAATTCCGTATAACTTACTGTTTCTCCCGCTGCTCCTCTCTTATTTAGGTGCTGCTGCATTATCTGAGATCTATCTTTGTTTCTGACGCTTGGAGCACTGATGATGTTAGAAATGAAGTGTCAAATCACAGAGAAGAACTACTTGCTTGTGCTGCAGAAACAATAAAATGTATTTCCTCGTCGATCTACCCTGCAGTTGATGGACATGATAAGCAGAGGCTTTCTCTAATATATGGCCTGCTCTCTGACTGCTACTTGCAGCAAGATGA
This sequence comes from Solanum stenotomum, assembly GCF_019186545.1. Classification (NCBI taxonomy): domain Eukaryota; kingdom Viridiplantae; phylum Streptophyta; class Magnoliopsida; order Solanales; family Solanaceae; genus Solanum; species Solanum stenotomum. Next base: position 17,026,545 of record NC_064284.1, on the reverse strand, counting down.
ACAAATGGATCCAATGCATCCTCATTCTATTCATATTGCTCGTTTTTCCAAGATTGCTGAAGAAGAATGTTGCAGGGTGTCCTGTATCGAGGATCTGAACTTCAAAAATGTTGCTGGAATTGAAGATTTGAACTTGGATTGCTTCAACAGTGAAATTTCTGCTCATATCAATGAAAACAATGTTGAGGCATTGGCAAACCTGGTCAAGAACCTTCTTTCCGTTCGTGATGGTCCTGTGCCTGATGGTCTCTTGTCTTGGCAGTATGTATATGAACATCATGTTTTAAGTTTGTTGACAAAGTTGGAAGCTAGAACTGAACAGGGGGTCGATATTCAAAGCTCTGAAAGTCTTCATTGCTTAATCAGTGAGATTGAGCAGACTTACAATACCTGCTACAAATACTTAAAATTTGTCCCAAATCCTGCTCGTCTGGACATTCTGAAACGATTCTTGGCCATCATACTAACTGCTGAAGGATCTTTCAAGTCTCTGCCCTGTGGCTCAGGTTGGCAGGTGTGCCTTGCCATGCTTGTGGATACTTGGCTCAGAATGTTGAATGACATGCATGAAGTTGCACTCCTTGAGAATTCGGAAGAAAGATTCTGCTTAGAATGTATAATGATGTGTCTGAAAGTTTTTGCACGTCTAGTTGCTGGGGAAAAAGTCTCTTCTAGTCAGGGGTGGGCTACAGTTATTGGCTATGTAGGCTATGTTCTTGTTGGTGATGTTGCTGCTGAAATCTTCAATTTCTGCAGAGCGATGGTTTATGCTGGTTGTGGCTTTGGAGCCGTTGCGGTTGTATATGATGAAGTCATGGCTCACTTCCCACATGAAGCTGGATTGCTGACGGACTTTAAAAAAGAAGCTGCCAGCATCCAGAATCTTCGAAATCTCTATCTTAGTATCTTGAAGACCATCTTGCAGGAGTTGATTGACGAATCCTATGAGCATCAGTGTCTACACTATTACTTGTCATCTTTGAGTAAATTAGATGGTGACTTGGATAATCTGCTGAGTGTTAGACAGGCAGTTTGGGAGAGATTGGAAGAGTTCTCTGAGAACTTTCAGCTCCCCAACCATGTTCGAGTTTACATACTGGAGCTTATGCAACTTATTGCAGCTACTGATAAAAGCAGCAAAAGATTTTCGTCCAAGCTACAGGTGGAAGTTCATTCTTGGGAAGGTTGGGAGAATTTGCATAATGCATCTGCGAACTGCGAGAACACTGCCACTGATGGGATTTCAAATAAGATAGATACATCTAATAAGTTCACAAATACCTTGATTGCTCTAAAATCTACACAGCTGGTCTCCACTATTTCGCCCAACATAGAGATCACACCCGAAGATCTTTCAACTGTGGAATCTACTGTCTCTTGCTTCCTTGGAGTATCTAAATTTGCTGAATCTGAATCTCATGTTGATGCATTATTAGCTATGCTCCAAGAATGGGAGGGACACTTTAGTAGGGAAGAAATTGAAAAGGATTCTGGTGAGGTATCTGATGGTGGAAACAGTTGGGGTAATGATGATTGGGATGAGGGATGGGAAAGCTTCCAAGAACCTATTGAAGAAGAACCAAAGAAGGGTGCTAAACTTTCAGTTCATCCTCTTCATGTCTGTTGGATGGAGATATTCAGAAAACTACTAACTATATCCCAGTACAACAAAATGTTGAAATTGCTAGACAAATCAGTGGCAAAGCCAGGCGAAGTATTACTAGACGAAGAGAATGCTCAAGGTTTGAGCCAGATTGCAGTTGAAATAGATTGCTTTCTAGCCCTTAAGTTGATGCTCTTGTTGCCATACGAAGTAATCCAGTTGCAGTGCTTGGAATCTGTCGAGCAGAAGCTGAAACAAGAAGGCATATCTGACAAAATCGGCATGGATCTTGAGATTTTACTTCTCGTTTTATCTTCTGGAGTTATATCAACTATCATCACCAAACCTTCATATGGTACCACATTCTCTTATATTTGCTTTATGGTGGGGAACTTCTCTCGACAGTGCCAAGAGTCCCAGTTATCAAGTTCCAGACGTGGTGAATCTGCAGAAAGTGAGAGTATATCAAAAGATTATATTGATCTTTTCCCAAGACTGATCTTTCCCTGTTTTGTCTCGGAGCTTGTGAGGTCAGGGCAGCAGGTTTTAGCAGGATTTCTTGTTACCAAGCTCATGCATACAAATCCTTCTCTTAGCTTAATCAACATAGCAGGTGCTTGTCTCACAAAGTATTTGGAGAGGCAAATACAAATACTACATGACAGCAACCCCTCCTTTAGGGATGGGGTGGGATCGTCTGAACCATTGGTTAATACGATATCCAGTTTGAGGGATAGGATGCAAAACCTGATCCAATCCTCACTATCATCGCTTTCACATGATCATAGATGATTATAACATTTGAGTTTTCCCTTTTGTTTTTGTTCATATGCCAGTCATTGTTCTTTGAAATCTTTGTACAAACTTTGTAGCCAGAACATTTTAGCAATTTTGCTGGAGCGTAAATGGTGATATATTCAAAAGGGAATGATATTTGTATACCAAAACTCAAGCAACTTAAACTACTCTACTTGCATCCCTTTGTACATAAATATTTGGACAATGGATCTAGTTTCAGAATAAAGGTTGTCTGCAGACTGCCCTCTTTAGTTTGTCGTTTCTCTGCGGAGTTTATGAATTTGAGTAGTCAAACAGGTGATGATGCTATGAACTAGGGTCGTTTAGTAATGTGTATAAGAATAGTGTTGAATACGGTGTATTAGTAATGCTTGTATCAGTTAATGTTGAGATTATTTCTTATGCAATGTACGATTTGATTTGGTGTATTAAAAAATAACATGAGTTTGCATAGTTTCTATTTTAGAAAGTACACTACACAAAACAAAATTTCTTTTCAGAATGAGACTACAGAAAAATGTCAATTCCCATCCTTTTCTTCTTCTTCAGATACAAAGGACAAAATAAGTAAAAGCATCTTTCAAAGAACAAAAAGGCACTTTTAGTACTACAAAGTAGCAATTTTTTTAGTTGGATAATTAAATAATTGCCGAAAAGAGATGTCCACATCCTATTGTTTACTTGTTAAAGTTAGTAACACCATATATATATGTTTTATTTAAAAGATGATGCACAATTCTTGAGAACTGGTTGATGAAAGAAAACATTAAATTCATTCAACGGGATGAAGTTGTTAAGAGTCTTGATATCTCAGATTTAAATATTAATGGAGATAAAAGTATTAGGTGATTCTTCCTATTTGTCTTAGTCTTGGTGATCGAAGTTACCTATACTTATGGTTAGTGGGAGGCATAAAGTTAGTCGAAATGCAAAAAAATGACTCGAACACTATAATCATTAAAAAAAAAACATCAGACGAACTTATAATATCAATCATAAAACAGTTTTGTTAATTCTTTAAATTTTGTTTCCTGTTTAATCCAACATAGACCAAATACACTCCTAAATTTTCGTCAAGTTTAGAGTGTTTTCAACACTTCTCTAGATTTTTTATTAAGAGTCTCATCCTCCTATAAGAATTTGAAATCACTTATAATATCATATAACATATTTAGTGTTTTTAAAACTAACAATAGTTAAAAGACGAAAACAAATAATTTATGCCAAATTAGTGTTGTCAATACTTCTATATGAAATAAAATGAGAGGACAACTTGACAAGTACAAGTTGCAAGCAACGTATATATTATACTTGACAAATTGGACGTGACAAAAAATCCAGCACATCAAAAAGAGACAAAAAGGTGAAATAGTAAAGTACACTCTACAAACTGAACCAAGTTAATCTCATCCATTTTCTCAAGTCTCTTCACGCCCCACCCCACCCCACCCCCAAAACGCTGATGGAGAAGTTGCCACCTGAACTTTTTCTCAGAATTTTCTGTCTCTTGGATCACCGTAATCTTGCAACTGCACAATTGGGTTTGTTTTTTGTTTACTATTTAATCTTATGATTCAGTTATCATATAACAATTTTGCAGTTTCCAATTATGCATTTGTTGACTGAATTTCGACTGAATTTAGCATTAAGATTGGATCTCTCTCTGTTTTGACAAGAAAAGTCAAAGTTTCATTCTTTTCTCCATGCAAATTAGTGAATGGGTTTTTAATAATTGTGCTTTGATTGAGAATTATGCAGACTGCAGTTCTTGACGATTTCGAAATGAAATTGGCATTAAAAGATTGGATCTCTGTCAAAGTTTTGTTTTTTTTCATGCAAATGAGTGAATTGTTTCCAAGAATTAGGGAATTATTGTATTTTGGTTTGATTGATGAAAATTGATGTTTTTTTTTGTTTGAAAGTTTGCAGAAGATGGAAAATGTTGGGTTCAGATAACAGTTTATGGTGTGATCTGTTTATAGAGAGATGGGGATCAGATCAAGCCACTTTTTATGCCCCTGTTGATTCCAAATCATGGAAACATGTCTATATGGTTCAAGATCGTTGTGATCGCAATGGATTGTAAGTTTTTATACATGTTTTTAGTTTTTGCATTAGAAAAATAGTACTCGGAAACAACCTCTCTATCTCTGAGGTTGATGTAAGGTCTGTGTATATTCTACCTTCCCCAGACCCCACTAGCCGGGTACCATATTGGGTAATGTTGTTGTATTAGAAACATAGTGCTCTGAAATAACCTCTCTACCTCGAGGTAGAGGTAAGGTTGGTGCACGCTCTACCTTCCGCAAACTCTACTTTGTGGGACTACACTGGGTATAAACATAGTACTAACATTTTACATGGATGTTTATGTTTCTTCAGGGGATTGAAAATTATAAGAGAAGGAGATGACTACTATCTTATTCACCAGGGTGAAATTCAGAGACATTTAGGTTCAAGAAAATCGAAAATCGAAGATTTATGTGATTCATCAGCTGACTATAAAGATGATAGAGAGGAGGTACCAAGTTTAAGCATCTTGGACAAGATACTTTTCTTCATTGGGGACTTGGAATCTGCTTCTGTCCAGGCTAAACGAAGCCGATTGGTGTAAAGAACTTTTCTTTTTTGAATAACAGTAATATCTTGATCAATTTACGTGCACCTCAATTATTTTGGATAGCTCTGCTCCGCTCACCAAAGCTTAGGCAAATGTGAAGAAATTAGCTAACATTTTTTTGTTTGTATCTTGTTGAAATTGTTAGTTTTATGTAATAATAAATGTTTCAATATATTTCCATGTTTTTGTATGCCATATGATGTATTCATTTAATCTTTCAACGTGATTTTAAACCCCAACTTACTCTGCATCCAAATAGTTGCGTGTAATGGTAATGTTTTTCTTTGTTTTGTATGAATTTGTACTTGTGAATGCTATTAGGCATATGAAGTTCAACCTAGATTTTGTTCTACGATAGTTTAGAGGTTATCCCAGTTTGGTTATAAATTAATCTCTTTACTAACATATGCATGAGAGCAAGATTTAGATGCTGCAGCAATGAGTCTGGCAAATGTACCTTACTTACTAGAGTGCATCAATCTCTCATATAAGTACCTATATATCTTTCTACCTATCATTCTCAGAGATGGGAGTCCGGATGTGAAGATTATAGGTTATGGATTTAAGTTATTGAGTTCTAAATTAATAATTGTTTGTATTCTTTAAGACAAATATTGGCTTTGGACTAAAACTATCGAATTTGGCTGAACCCATCAGATATATTCTAGTAGTTCTTTTTCCCTGTCAACGGTAAACCAAGTGGGGAAAATGAGTTACGTTAATGTACCAATTATCATCTTGTGCCAGTGGCAGGATACCCTGTTCACATATATTCAAGTGGAATCAACGTCTATCCAAAGTGTATGCAATGTCTACGCTGAGTTTTGAACCTCAATTTCCCATGATTTTGGACCAACCTACGTGTTACCTAACTACATGTCTTCTTTTGGCCAAGAAAAGCTAAAGGGGACGAAAATAATTAAAATAAAAAAACGAAACAAACTCATTTATGTCATTTGCGTGACATCTCAATCACCAATGAACTTCCCAAGAATTGCATCTTTGCTAGAAAAGAATTGACTTGTGCTTTTTCACTATTACATTGGGAGATAAATTGTCAAAAAGATCAAAACTATGACATAAATATAGAGGCCTCCGTCAACAATTGAACCAAGGCCAAGAAAAACAGGGGGGAAATCAGAGTAACTAATAACTATCCCAGCAGCACGAAAATAGTGGAAAACGTTGATCGTCTTCTACCAACAACTACCAGGGAATGATAATAACACCACTAGCTCATCTGCCTCTTCCTTATCTGCAAGGCAGGAACAGCTCCATTTTTTAATCCCATGGTCATTGCTCTTCAAATATTGTAAGCTCAACTAATATTAAACCCGGATGGCTGATTATGGTAATAAATAGACGTTCCCAAACAAATTTCCAGAGGATATTTGTCTGCTCACCTTGATTAACTCAATCAAGGTGCATTCAATGGATCAGCCTCAGTATCCCTTTCCTTCATTGCTGTCCAATCTTCTGCTTCTGCAATCAGTAATATTGAGTCAGTATAGTTCACCAAGATACATAGAGCAAAAGAAAAGATGACACCACAAGTAATCATAATCAAGTAGATTGGTTCATGTGAGAGCGGTGATCTGGAGAATTCGATACATACTTGGCTTGTCTGCAATGGCTGCAAGCCGTCTTTGCAATATGGATGCAACAAAGAGGAAAATTGAGCACATGCCAAACATCACAGTGATGGGGAAAGCATTGACCTACAAATTGACAAAAAAAATCATCCATAATCAGAACACGATGAGAAACATGAATTATATGTTGCAGCAGAATAATTAGTTGGGTAATTAAATGTAAGAAAAGAAACATGTGCACCACAGTTACTTAGAGCAAAAGAATAGTAACATACATTGTAAAGTACAATGCAGACAAAGAGGTTGAGGGGAATCCTGAAGAAGTTCATTATGGTGCTCCTTGCTTCCTCGGGAATGTATTGAGACCTCATCTTCATGATGGACGGCCAGAAGATGCCAACACAAGACTCGAAGGTACAGAAGCCAAGAAGCTGGATACTTCCAGCAAAGGAGATGCCTCCCCCTTTCACATTTGAAGGAGGTACCAAGAACTGGTCCAATGAAAGATATTAAAGAACTGCCAAACCACAAGGCATAAAATTTCAAAAGTAAAGGAACTTCCTACTTACAGTTGTCAGAATGGGCAGCATGAGAGATGCAGAAGATACAACAAAAACAATCTGCATGTAGCTCTCAACTTTAGGTGAGTTCTTCGCCATAAGGCGAGCTGCAAATGAGCTTCCCAACATTGAAGCCAACATGAAAGTTGCAAAAATAAAACCATGGGGAATGTCTTCATCATTTGGGCTGAGGGCAGGAGTCCAGAGAAACACAAATGTATACATGGAACCTTCAAATAGAGATTGTATAGCACCGAGTAATGCAATCTTCTCATCTGTCACAAAACCCATCTAGAAATAAGGACAGTGTAGAAGTAAATGAAACAAACAAAACAAAGAATGAGTGCTGACACGGTGCAAGATACAGCTTGAATAAGGAAAACTTTTTTCAACCAAACATCAATTTGAGATATCAAACAGATATATCACAAATAATTTAGTATCAGGAAACAGAACAAGAGCCAAGTCGCCAAAGCTGCAACCTACGCCTTCTCTAGCAACCCAATCTAATTTGGAGCTCTAAATCATAATAGATAACCTGGTGCAGAAACATTGTGTGCCTGTAAACTTGAATATACCAGAATGTAATTAATCGGATAATAGTCCAAAACCACTTTCCTATGCCCCTCCCAGAGTCTAGAAGTCCTCATCCTATGAAGCTCTAAATTCTAACGGATATATTGGGAGAACATTGGAAATCTACATCCATGTTGAATCTTATCGGCAGGGAATCACTGTATCAACAGCACATGGGTCGAAAATTCTCACGAAATAAGACATAATGAGTCGCATATCCAGCTATACCTGAAGCAATGGCCACAGCTGCACCCTTGAATTGAGTTAGCAAGTCTTTGCTCTCTGATGGGTCTCCATAGTTCTCCGACCATGATGATAATATGACTGCCATTCCAATGGCAAGAAAGCAGGCAGCAGCATCAAAAGGAGACACAGGGCCGAGATTTAATGAATCAACAAGAAAATTTCCAAACAATCCAGCAATAATTGCAACAAGACCATTTCCGACAAATATTGCCTTGGAGAAAGTAAGTGAAAGCCATTGGGACTCAAAACCCCTCTGCATGAAGAAAGCAAGTACTACATTAAATATTCTGAAAAATATATAATATTAATGATATGCCAAAAACAAAGAGCAGCTAATTGATATGCTCTTTCAAAGGGTTGTAGTGTGTATCTCAAGGACAACAATAGCAGGATCAGCATTCCATAAAGATGTACTACTTAGCAGTTCGTACTACTTCTCCAGTTGATAGTAAGCTTGATAATAAGGATATGCACCTTAAAGTGTTCTGCTACAAGCCATGACTCAAACGATGAAAACAGTAGAGATGTAGCAATGCCACCCAAAATACGTCCAACCATCAGAACCTTGTACTGAGGGGAATGCTTGGTGATGCAACTCAGTATGTACGTGATACAGTAAGTTACACATGCCCTCTTCCGGCCCCTGAAATTTAAAATGCAAGGAAGATCATGTAGCTAGAAACTTTTGGGTATTAAAAGATAATTCGACACACAAATTCTGAGAACATACTGTTTGTCGGCAAGAGATCCAACAATTGTGCCGAACAGCATGGAAGATCCAAATCCAGCAATGAATAGCTGTCCAATATCCCCCTTGCCAAAGCCATATGTGCTGTAAAGGTAGTATACATATGGACCCTGTAGCCAATCACCAGCTATTGCCACACAACACACAAACATTAGACACAAATCACCACCTTTCACACAGGATGAAATTATGCCATACAACTTAAGTTACGTGGTACACCAACAAACAAGAATATCATTGGCCAAAACTCGAAAAATATCTTAAATTGTCCCCTCTGCTTCTGTTTTTCAGAAATGAATCTGAAACAGAGCAATACTTTTATTCTATATATCACACACGATAAAAGCAGCAGAGCAATCACATCATAAAAACTGGAAGTATCACCATTTATTGCTCATCTATACAATTAAAATAAAACTGCTAAATGGCAAATGATTCCAACATAAGTTCATCAAGAAATGAATACAATGCCTCTTTTGCTTTTTAGTTGGGTCCATGATCATTCTAGCCTTAACAATCCATGGGCAATGAGGATAAATAGTTTCTGAAGTATGATTAACAAGGAAGCATCGAATAAAATGCTCGCGCAGATAGATCTAAAGAACATTAAGCAAATTGAGCTACATATCGAAACTTGGAAGCTGATTCAGCATTCAGATTAACAAAAAAATTTATAATCGCAAGCCACAGAGAGCAGAACCATTCAGATTCCATTTTATCCCACAACTTAACCACTTCTACACAGCAAACTCATAATCCCCAATTAACCAAACTAAACGACATAACGAGCCTCAGATCCAAAATCCCCCATACAAATAACCAGATCGAGCACGTAAATACAAAAATTCAAAATGCGAAAAAATGCAGAGTTGAATCAATTAACGGAGAATTAAAAAAAAACAGATCTGAAAAGCGAAAATTAAACAAAAAACAGAACATACCCATCATAAGAGAGTAAACAAGAATGTAATTGTTTTTGAATGAATTGAAAGCCTGAGAAGTTGTGATTCGATCTTTGTTGCTCTTCCCACCCAGCTCAAGAACTGCCACAACAGCAGCCATGGCCCCAAACAACACATAGTAGAACAACTCCATTGCTCCTCTCTCTCTCTCTCTTCTCTGCTGCCACTCAGATATTCTTCTTCTTCGTACAAATGGGTGTGTTTGTTCGTTAATATATATACTGAAGCAACGTATACGCGGTTTCTTCTGCGCTGTAATCCTCTAAAGACATGTTACTTTTACTGTGACGATTTATCAGATGTAATCTCAGCCTTTCATTTTAGACTAATTGACACGTGGCGATTTTGTATTGTGTGATATCTGTCGGTGGTTATGTACCCAACTTCATAGTATCCATTGCTCCCATCTAAACAAAAAAAAAGAAAAAGACAATTGAAAAACTTTTTATCAATTTTTATATTATATAATTGCCCTTCAAAATAATTACTCCCTCCGTCTCATTTAATATGAGTTAATTTGACTTGATACAAATTTTAAAAAAGAAAGAATTTTGAAATTTATGGTCAAGAATAAGTGATACATGATTGAATAACCGTAAATCATTTCATTAGGAGTAAAACATACATTTTAAAGTTGAATTGCTACAAAATATGAAAACATGTCGTTCTTTTTTAAACTTACTAAAAAGGGTAGTCAATCATATAAACTAGGACAGAGAGAGTAGTAAATATGTCACGTAGAATGAGAGAGGAGAGTCGTTTGAGGTTTGAGAATCTGAGACAGGATAGCTTATCAGTTACAGAGTATGAGGCCCGTTTTTGCTAGTTGTCTAGGCATGCTTTGGCCATTATTCCAGACGAGACGGAAAGGATCCGTAGATTCGTGAGGGGGCTGACTTTCTCCATCAGATCGGCTGTGTTTAGAGCATCGAGAGAGGGGGTTTCCTTCCAGTCCATTGTGAGTGCCGCTAAAGAGGCGGAATTGATGGAGAGAGAAGAGTTTGGGGACCCTAAGAGGGTCCGTACAGCAGGTCAGTTTCATGGTGCCTCATCTGAAGGCAGGGGATCACACAGAGGGAGTGGTTCCTTTCAGCAGCGAGGACCCGTTCATGCATCTATGCCGATATCCGAGGGTGGTCAGATACCTCGGGGTTCTTATAGCGTGGGTCACGGTTCACAGCAGCGACCTATGGGGCGAGGCAATTATAGTGGGTTTTCAGGGTCCGCACAGCAGTTCCCGGGACAGAGATTTTGCTTTTCTTGTGGAGATCCTGATCACATGATGCGATAGTGTACTTCCCAGAGGGGTCGTGGAGGGTCCCAACCTAATTCTTCATTTCAGGCTAGACCACCGGTACCACAGGGTAGAGGCCGAGGCAGAGTTCAGTCAGGTAGAGGCGGTAGAGCTTCTAGTAGTGGTTTTGCAGCTCAGCAGAGTGGGAGTAGAGTTACCACCCAAGTTGGAGGTGGCCGAGGGGGCCACTGTTATGCTTTCCCGGGGAGACCCAAAGCGGAGATTTCTGATGCTGTTATTACAGGTATCATCCCAGTATGCCGTCGATCTACTTCTGTATTATTTGATCCAGGATCTACAATCTCTTATGTGTCCACCTATTTTGCTGCTGAATTTGATATGATATGTGATAGCATGACTGTACCTATTCGTGTTTCTACACCTGTGGGTGAGCTCTTAGTGATGGATCAAGTGTATCGATCTTGTCTTGTTTCTCTAGCGGGGTATGACACTTGGGTAAATTTGATTATTCTGGGGATGGTAGACTTTGATGTTATCTTGGGTATGAATTGGATATATATATATATATATATTATTTCCTCTAGTTCATATCAAGTGAATTTGTGAGGCAATACACATTTATTAACAAAAGAAGGACATAAAAATTGAATATCTTTACACTTTTTTGCTCCTTTAATTATTGTCAGACTATTTTTGAAATAAAAATAATTTACAGTAAAATTATAAATATGAGCAATTAACTCTCTTGAATTTATCATCTAAAAATATAAATAACAGACAAAAATAAAACAAAGCTCAAATATTTAACTTAAATTTTGAATAATTCACTTATTTTAAACTATAGAAAACCTCAAAATCTATTTAATAATAGAATAGAGGGAATAACAATCATTTATTAATATTTTTGGTCAAATGATCAAAGGTGTTAAAAGTATTTTTTGTTCATTTCAATTTCAATATTATACAAAGGGGATCTTTGTCATGTTATTATTGTCTACTCCTACCATCTCATTTTAATAGTCAATTTAATTTAAATAAAAAAATCACTTTAGAATCTAAAAAATGTACATATTTCAGAGAAAATAATCAATCTGTTTCATTTATTAAATAAAAATAATTTAGTAATTTTGTTTTTATTTAAGTGTGAAATGAGTTAAAGAGCTCGGCTAAATCTGAATTCTCCGGAAAGTTCCACGATGGAAGGTAAAACACTTCTTAATAAAGGTGATTTTGTATCCAAAGGTGACTCAAATCTGAGACCTCTAATTAAAGATGAAGAAATACTTACCATTTTACCACAAACCCTCATTATTAAGTTAAACGAAACCGTTAAAATGAGACGAGGGTAAGAAGCACCAAATTTTCCAAATATAAATACATTTATTTCGTTTCGCTTTCAGAAGCACTTTAATATCACATGGGCTTTCTCATGAACTTTGAATTTTTTGTTTCCCACTGGTAAATTCCATTGTCGATAACGTGTGTGTTTTTCTTTATTTATTTATTTTGGTAATGTCCATAACTGGTATACCGACAGCATATAAGAAATCACTATTTTTCCTAAGGTAAAGTCACACTCTAGCCAAAAATAAATAAATAATAGGGAAACTAGCTTAAAATGCTTAGGAATTATCGAAAAGTAAAGTAATTATATAGTATTAAAATGGAATAAAATAATTTGTGTTGTTAGCTCAATGAGTTATTGAAAATATAGCAATTATGCTATTTGTTTGTTTTTGGAACAAAAAATAGCATTATTATTATTATTAGTTAGGTCGAGTAAATGTGTTGTCTCTCCACTAATGAACCTCACATGAGATGCTGATTAACAATAAACTGTAATGGTAGAATTTCGAAAAGATAGTGTATAGGTAGATTTTATCTTTATCTTAAAAAGTTAAAGAAATTATTTTCTATAGATTTCTATTCGAGAAAATAACAGAAATAAAGAAATTAAATCAAGATAAAAGAGACTATGTCTGGACAAATAATACGAAAAAAAGGGTGCAATAATCATGACTACTTATGAGTTATGGGTGATCGTCATGGAGGAGATGTGCATGCATTTTCTGCTTATGGGTGAATTTTATATAATTTATTAATTGTGTTTTATTCTTTGACTATTAATTTGAGCTAATTTACTAATTGTGTTATATTATTGTCGTGATTGCCTTTTTCTTTAACTTGAATTTTCAACTTAACAAAAGAATTATTATTTATGTTAATTTACATTTTGATGTGGAGTCATAACAACTTAAGAAGAGAGCGGCATATCTGCTCTACTTAATTAACGATAAGGAGTTTTTTTGTAATAAAAGAGTAAATGAAGGATATAATTACATTATTTTCAATAGTTGAAGGACATTTTTGTGATGTTATGTGTCAATTGTAATACTCTCTCCGTTTTTATTTATGTATCGTTTTTACTAAAAATAGATGGTCATTTACAAAATCAATGCATAAATGACACTATTCTTCCTATTTTATCCTTGAAAGTTATATTAGTCTTGAAAATATAAATTTGACTAACATAGGAAACTAAATGATCAATTATATTCATATTCATTGATCAATTTAATTAATCAAAATAAATTAATTTATGTCCCTTCATTGAAAATTTGACTTCAAAAAATTCTCCTTCCATTGCAAATTAATTGAATTGTTGAGGTGTTTTACGTCTTTTAAGAAAAAAAAGATTAAAACATAAATTAGGCATAACTTTCTATTTTTATCCTTATTAATTATTGTCAAATTTGTGATTATAATAATTAAATATTAATTAATAATTAATTCCAATACTAACTAATGAAGGGTAAAATTGAAAGAACATTTTAAAAGTAGTTTTGAAAATTGAACAATCAAGTTAATTTGAAAAATGAAAAATATCTCAACAATTCAATTAATTTGAAATGGAGGGAGTACTAAATAAGGGTACAATGATAAACTTATGTAATTTCTTAAAGGACGTAAAATCTAAAATGGTGATATATAAATAGAAACAGAGGGCGTCGTAATCAACAGTGTCACAGTATGGCGTGATTAGTTTTCAGTCGCCATATTAATTAATGGTCTGTCTTGTTGAAAGTCCCCGATTAAATGAATGAAGAAACATAAACCTAATTTAGTGAGTTCTATTTAATTACTTAAGCAAATTAACCGACAACACGCAATTGTCATTAATTAATCTCAAAACATGGGCTAGATAGTACACAAAGGACTTGTTACTTAAATGGACCTAACTATTCTAGCTAAAATTTAAAATTCTGAAAGGTGAATATTGTTGAAAATAAGATGCATGTCACATTTTCGACAATATATTTTTGGTAGAGGATTCGATTTATTTTTTATTAAAAATAAAATAAAATTCAAATAGTCCATATTATATGATTCTTAGCTTACACAGACCTCTAAAGAAATCATTCATCTCTAAAAAATAATGTGTTTTTATTAAAAAAATAAAATCAATTAAGTAGTCTTGATTTAATATGATATCTTGATTAGGTAAAAATTTACTTTATCTAAATAGGAGTAAATTTGAAGAAAAATAATAATTAATATCTTCTTGATTATGTGAAAAATTACTTATCTAAAGGAGAGTAAATTTGAAGAAATATAATGATTAATACTTTCTTAATTATATAAAATTTCACTTATCTAAATTATTCTTAATTAAAATTGTATTTATTTAATAGTAATTTTTTGGCTACCTGGAAATTCACTTAAAATCGTCATATAACATGGACCAGAGAGTATATACCTTATACTCCATCTATTCATTTTGAATTAGTATAAGTGTTTTATCACAATATTTTAGTAACTAATATATAGTCTTATGTTTTGTGAAATAATTTGAGGAATAAGTAAGTTAATGTATAGGCGTAATCATAATTTTCTTTTTATATCTTTTCTTGATATGTTAAGGATTAAGGCTAAAAAATACACCTAAATTATTTTAATCTTTTTTAGTTTTATACATGAACTATTGAGAGTGTGAGTTTCCTAACTGAGCCACATAATAATTAGTGAAACACAAATACATGACACTTTATGTGGAAATATAATTCCACTGAAAAATCTTTAAATAAATCAGTATTAGTTTAAAAGTTAAAGTTAAAGTTAAAGAATAAAACTATTATGTATAAAATTATTTATTTCAATTGATATCTTCGATTTAAAAGGAGAGAGTTTAGAATTTTAAAGAAGAAAATTAAAAATCAATATCAAAATATTAATGTGTCACCATGTATATAAAGTATATGCTATGTGATGTTATGCAATCTGTATTAAAATAATTCTAATGACAACAAAACTTTGCAGAAACAGTAAAACTTCTAAGTTTAAATCATGTAGTCAAGAACATAAATTAACATTAACAAAAATTAATAACTGTAAAACAGACCAGAATCTGTAACAACTGTATGAAACAAAAAGGAAAGAAAATTAAGTCCACTGAATGCACAGTGTCCCCTTAAGAAAATCATTTCCCTATAATATTCGAGGTTGAATGAAATATATCCTCTCAGGATAAAACGATTCTATTCACCAGTGTACACGAATATTTAATTGTGCAGAAGAAGAAGAAGTTCAGAAATTTCGTAAGTGAAAAGTTTGAGGAATCACATGTATTTATATCCAAGAAGCACTATTTCCGAAAGTTTGCAACCTTTCAAAAACTACATGACCATTCATGAAAGTTTGCAACCTTCCAGAACAATCATAACTATTCCTGAAAGTTACAACCTTTCAGAATAGTCATTTCCAACGATGGAAAATTCAAATAAAATGGAAAAGACGTTTCAAAGCCAAAGCCAAAGTTGTAGCCGAAGCCAACCGAGCAATGACTGTCCGAGGGGGTCCCTCTTTCCAACCCTTTTAACAACTAGTAGAAACGTTTATCTATTTAAACACTTTAACTTTTCTTTCCCATCACCAATGATGGAGAAATGCTTTATCTTACTAAAGAATAAGAGAACCTTTCGAAATCCTCTTTTCATCTTCCCTTCATTTTCCATTAATTCTTACTATATACCTAACAAATGAACGAATATTTTATGAACAAATGCGCCGAGAAATATTTTTAGACAAACATTTAGTCAGTGTCTGAGTGTGTTTTGCTAACTATTGAGTGATAGCTTAGATAGAAAACTAAACTCTCGATAATGCAAATATGAAATCAATAAAATGAAATAATTTAACTGTATTTTTTATTCTTTAACTCTAAGGGTCGTTTATTGAATCCCCTAATAGATTATTTTATTATATATATGAGATAACTTATCACATCACTAAAACATAAATATTGAAATAAATAATCTCATAATAATCTAATAACTCTAATCAAATGCAAAAAGAAAATAATCATATGATATTATTATACATAACACTTCACAATAAGGACTCCTTAAAATAGGGAGGAATACTTTAGTCAAAACCTGCATAGGTAGCACATGATGAGTGCCTTGCACGAACAGCACTTGTCAACTACAATTTCCAATGATTCTCTCAAACTCTCATCATCCGAAAGTTAGGCGATTTCTATTCCTAGGAAGTAGTTAGGCACAACTCTTCCCCTTTACTCCGGGCTACTTAATGACTATTGTCTTTATGCTAATACTATTTTTTCCGTTATTATTTAATTGTCATCATTTTAAGTTTTACTCCCTCTCTTTTTAATTATTTGTCCACTTTTGAATTGACACATCTATTAAGAAATCAATAATTAACATAGCAAGTTTACCAATCTACCCCTATTAATTATGAAATGGATGAATTAAAAATTTAATATTTTCAAGTTCTATCATTTTCAAAGTAATTAATTAAGGGTATAATAGGTAAAACAAATTTGTCCTTTCTTGATTTGTCAAAATTGACAAATAATTAGGAACAACTAAAAAAAGAAATGTTGACAAGTAATTAGGGACAGAGGAAGTATATTTTTTAAAGGTCGTTTGGTAGAGTATATCAGCAAAAATAATGCATGCATTAGCTCTATATATTAGTAATCCTTTATTTGGTACACTTTTTCATGCTATGTATAACTAGTATTTGTATTAGTTATACACTCTATTGTGTNATAATTGACATAGCAAATTTATCAATCTACCCCTATTAATTATGAAATGGATGAATTAAAAATTTAATATTTTCAAGCTCTATCCTTTTCAAAGTAATTAATTGATGGTATAATAGGTAAAACAAATTTGTCCTTTCTTGATTTGTCAAATTTGACAAATAATTAGGAACAACTAAAAAAAGAAATGTGAACAAGTAATTAGGGACAGAGGAAGTATATTTTTTAAAGGTCGTTTGGTAGAGTATATCAGCAAAAATAATGCATGCATTAGCTCTATATATTAGTAATCCTTTATTTGGTACACTTTTTCATGCTATGTATAACTAGTATTTGTATTAGTTATACACTCTATTGTGTATTAAGGAGTATATTACTAATACAATGAATTTCTAGGTATTAATAATGCAAAGGGATTTAATACATGCATTAGCATGGTTTAAAGACTCAATCACCCCTCAAAACACGTTTACATCTTTTCCACCATAATTATAGAGGATATTTTGTATATAAATATTTTTATACAATTCATACTATGTTTAATACATCAAACCAAACAATGCATAAGAAATAATTTATACATAATTAATGCAAACCTAACTAATACAAGCATTACTAATGCAAACATTACTAATACACTCTATTGAGCATTATCTTTATACACTCTGCCAAATGACCTCTTAAGGTATTAGGTAAATTTACCATTGTATTCTTCTTTAGTGTTCTCTTGAAGTCAATTTTTTATTAAATGAACATGCATTAATTTGTTTTGATGAATTAATTTGACCAATGAACATAAATATTACTTTGTTTTCCAATATTGGTCAAATGCATAATTTCAAGACTAATAACCCTCAAGAGTAAAATAGGAAGAATGATGTCATTTAGCATTGATTTTGTGAAATGACAAATACACCTTGTTCTATTTATATGTCACCATTTTAGATTTCACGTCCCTTAAGAAACTACGATAAGTTTACTATTGTACCCTTATTTAGTGTTCTCTTGAAGTCAAATTTTCAATAAATGAACATAAATTAATTTACTTGATTAATTAAATTGATCTATAAACATGAACATAAATTAATTAATTTTCATACGTTGGTCAAATTTAGATTTTCAAATCTAATAACTCTCAAGGGTAAAATAGGAAGAATATTGTTATTTATGTATTGATTTTATGAAATGACAAGTATTAAAAATCATTTATTTTTTAGTAAGAACGTCATATAAATAGGAACATAGAAAGTATCATGAACATCTATTTTTAGTAAGGACGACATACAAATAGAAACGGAAGGAGTACTAATTTGGTATCCTCATGACATTAATAAATCCAAGATATTTACTCTATATCTCATATTAATTATGCACTTTTTCATACGTTCTTTAAAAAAAACCATAAATAAAAAAGATAGCACTCAATAATTCTTCGCAATACACTTATTTTATGTATTATTCATCATTACCAAGGATATCTCAAGTGAAAATTGCTTGGAGCCAAAAAAAACTGTATGAAAATTGCTTGAATCCTGTATTATAATGAAACATTTCCCACCTATTTCTTTGAATGATATTTTTTGGAGCATAATCATTTACTTAGGTAATTTTTCCTATGATAAAGGTTTTTGGACCTGAAAAGTTAGTTTTGGATGCTATTGGAAGAAAATATTTTATTTATAATTTCAAAGGTTCTAAATGTTACTTCAAAATGTTGGGTTTTAAAAGGTGTGAATGAAAAAAAAGAGTGGTGACTTTTATAAAAGTCGTGACTTTAATCAAAGGGCTATAACTTTTCAAAGGATTGTGACCTTTTTGATAAGACACAATAAATATATGTTCACATTACCCTTTGTTGTATATAAATAGAGGGATTTCCTCTTATTTTATGACAACCATTTTTCTGGACTTCTTCTTCTACTAGTAAATCTAATATTCTAAATGTATTTTATTGCCGTTGAGTGGTTCGTTGACACCGTGGATTTATGTATCGATACATCGGTGAGTAAAATTGTTCTATCTTGGGAGGATATATTCCATTAACTTTGGTTACTTGAGGAAAATAATTGGGTAAAATCCCCCCTCCTATGCAATAGCTCGTAAACCACATAGGAGAGGTAACCCGCACGAGGCGACGAACTCGACCCAGAAGGCAAATCCCTTGCTTTCGTTGGCAAGGGGTTTCGAACTTGAGACCTCCAACATGGAAGTCCCAAGCTCAAACCACTGGGCCACCCCGAAGAGTTCTAATCTATTTCTGATATCTATTTTTCTCTAATGGCTTTAATTTTCTAGTTTTGAAAACACTCTTTAAATTTTGTTATTTCTTACCAAGTTCTTCAAAGTTATTGTTCTGATGAACAACAAATTCTATATATTTTTAAACCAATTTAAAGAGAATATTTTATTTATAATCTCAAAGATTCTTGAATGTATCTTCTTTACCCTAAAAAAAAAAAAAAATCTTAAATTTTGTTTCAAGTCAAAGCTTACTAACATATTGAAACGTAGGAGTTGTTCGAAGAGAGTACTCTGTACCCCAGCAAACCATTTTTCAGATGTGCTCCTCAAGTAATTAGGAGTACATCATTTGCAACCGTCAATGAAACCCAAATTGTATAAATGAGTATTAAGTACAATACGTTAAACAAAATTCAGATATTTGACTGA
The DNA here is from genome assembly GCF_019186545.1 of Solanum stenotomum. NCBI lineage: Eukaryota > Viridiplantae > Streptophyta > Magnoliopsida > Solanales > Solanaceae > Solanum > Solanum stenotomum. The sequence continues at coordinate 17,006,845 of NC_064284.1, read as the reverse complement.
CCAAAGAAAATGTTACTAATATGCAATTAATTAATCCCTCAAGGTGTACTTTTTCCCAGAGAAAGCCGAAACTTGTGTTTTTCAGGAGCCCGGTTTGTGTTTGAACCAAATACAAGCTTAATTCCCTTGTGAAAGACGACTAGAGTTTTCAGACCGCTATTATGTTTACCATCCAAACGTCTCGCTGCCAGAGAATTGCTTATATGAACTAAGACAAACAAATCCTAACTAGACATAATTAAATAAATATAAAAAATGACAAACTTTAAACAACTTAGAATTTTTACTCTAATTTTGAATTATTATTTCAATCATTAAAATATAAATACTAAGATAAATAATCTTAGAAATCTCAAATAACTTCAATCAAACACAAAATAAAATAATATTATCTATGAAATTATTATACATAATACTATCTCTATCCAACAATAGTTGTCCACAATTGATTTGACACATTTCTTAAGAAACAATAAAAAATAGAGGTAATATTATTATATTATCCTTTGACTTTATTAAATTTATGTTTTGAAAAATGTGTTAGGTGATAAATAATATTTAGTACTCCTTCCGTACCCCTAATTACTTGTCCATTTTTCCTTTTTTAGTTGTCCCTAATTACTTGTCCATTTTGACAAATTAAGAAAGGACAATTTTCTTTTACCTATTATACCCTCAATTAATTACTTTTAAAAGGAAGAACTTCTTGAAAATCTTACGTTTTTAATTCATGGACTTCATAATTAATAAGGGTAAAATGATAAAGTTACTATGTCAATAAATATTTTCTTCATATTGTGTAAATTCAAAAGTGGATAAATAATTAGGGATAGAGGGAATAACAAGGATAAAATAGATACAAAAGAAATTATTTTTTAATTTTTTAAATTAGACAAATATTATTGGATAACTATTTTTAGTATAGTGAATAATTATTATTGAACGGAGGTAATACTTCACCCCAAAAAGGACTCCCAAAAATAAAGGGAGGAATACTTTAGTCAAAACTTGCATAGGTTAGCAAATGTTAACTATGATTTCCAATGATATTCTCAAGTCTCATAATCCGAAAGTTAGGCTATTTCTATTCCTAGGAAGTAGTTATGCAAAACTCTCCCCTTTACTCCGGGAGCCTACTTAATGACTATTGTCTTTATCCTAGTACTTTTTCTCCGTTTTTATTTAGTTGTCTATTATTTTAAATTTTATATTTTCTTAAGAAATTAGGTAACTTTATTATTATACTCTTATTTGATATTTTTTTGAAGTCAATTTTTCAATCAATAAATATAAATTAATTTACTTTGATTAATTAATTTAATCAATAAATATGCATTAATTTTTTAATTTTTTTTATATTTATCAAATACATAATTTCAAGGTTAACTCTCATATGTAAAATAGGAAGAATAGTGTCATTTATGCATTGATTTTGTGAAATGATAAATATTAATGAAATCTATTTTTAGTACGGACGGCATGCGAATAGGAATAGAGGAAATACTATTTTTTTGTATATTAATATTTATATCAAAACAATGAATTAATGAGATTTACTCTCGTCTTACATTAATTATATTCACTTTTTCATACTCTCTTCGTTTAAAAAAGAATGACCTAGTTTCCTTTTTAGTTTGTTTCAAAAAGAATGATCCCTTTCCCTTTTTAGTAACACTTTAACTTCAATTTTCCACGTGGCATGTTTACGATCACAAGATTAAAGGGCATTTTGGTACATTTGATATAACTTTAATTTAGAACCACAAAATTAAAAAGTCTTTTTTCTTTTCTTAAACTTCGTTTCAAGTCAAACTAGGTCATTATTTTTTAAACGGAGGGAGTATTATTTTTTTAAAAAAAAAATCATAAATAAATGAATAGTACTCCCTCTGTCCATATTTACTTGTCCATTTTTGACTTGACACACCTATTAAGATAAAAGGAACTTTCGCATATAGCCACTCAAAAATAGCCTAATTACACTCCATAACAATAGTTTGCTAATTACGATTCATAGCTACATGTTATAGGAAGGTGAGTGGTGAGCGAGACGGGGAAAGGGAGGAGAGAGGTGAGAGAGAGGGCAGAGAGTGGGAGAGAGGTGAAATGTATATGTATATCGGTTAGATAATTGTAAATTATACATATGTATTTGTATATTCTGGCGAGAGAGATTGGGAAAGGGAGGAGAGAGGCGAGTGAGACTGGGAGAGAAAGGAGAGAGGCGAGCGAGAGAGGGAAATAATTTGTATAATTCTCATCTCATTTGTATAATTCGCAGGTACGTTTGTATAATTTATGTGTTTTTGTATAATTGGGTAATATAAAGTCTGAAATTATACAAATATAATAAAACTCGAAATAACGAATTGATACAAACATAAACGTATGAACTTTAAACAATTATATAAAATATATTATACAAATTACATTATATAAATTGTATTATACAAAATCCAAACACTACACGTTTATACAAACTTTTAAAAGTTATACACAAAAAGATTGAATGTATATGATGACAAAACTGAAAAACCAAAGGAAATCATTGTCATATACAAATACAAACAATCGTATACAAATACAAATAAAAAAGAATTGTTAGCTGCGAATTATACATACAAACGTGGCTAATTATACAAACTCAAAGTCAACCCACATAATTAATGTATAATGTTAATCACGAGTGGTAATTATAGCAAACTATAGCTATGATGAGTAAGTAAGTAGTATAAGTTTTCTTAACCACGTAATTTTCCCTTAAGGTAAATAATAATTGACATAGTGAATTTACCATTTTACCCATATTAATTGATAAAATTCCAAAATCAAATTACTATTTAAAGAGGTTCTACCTTTTTCAAAAACATTAACTCTCTAAATAAATTTAAGATATAATAGGTAAAAAAATATTATCTTTTCTTAATTTGTCAAAATTAAACAAATAAAAAGGATCAAGTAAAAAAAGACACAGGAGGAAGTACTCTATCTATAATTTCCCCGTAATACACTTATTTGTGCATTATTCATCACTCTATAATTCTCTGTAATACACTTATTTTGTGCATTATTCATCAATACCAAGGATATCTCAAGTTAATGAATTAAACATGCATGCATTCAGATCATTTATACAAAAGTCGGTTTATATTAATGGAGATGTATATATAGGCCTATAGGGCATATGAATAGGCACCATTGAAATTGAATTTATCATTGCACTTGTAGTCTTTTCTTCTAATTAAAATCTTCTAAAATCTTTCATCAATAGTTGAATTTGTCATTCCACTTCTAAAATCTTTCAAACTGATAATTTTAAGAATATTTCAACGTGAAAATTGCTTAGAGCCAAAAACATCTGTATGAAAATTGCTTGAATCCTGTATGATAATGAAACATTTCCCACCTATTTTCTTGATATTATTTTGGAGCATAATCAATTACTTAGGTAATTTTTCCCTATAATAAAGGTTTTTGGGCCTGAAAAGTTGGTCTGCACTCCTTGATGATGATGAGACACAATGAGTTGGGCTCATATAACATGTAAGGATGTGGAATTTGATTGTTGGCCCAACCCAAATGCTCCTTGAACTTGTGATCCTTACGTGTTCCTGGGAAAACCTTCAAGGTCAAAAGTTAAAACTTGTTAAATTTGAAGTTTTATCCATGAAACAAACGGGGTCAAAAGTCCAAGACTCCACAACCTTCAAGACTATTTTTGTAAATCATTCATTTTCCAGTAACTAAAGAGCAAAACTCTATGACTGAAAAAGAGACGAAGAACAAAGAATCTATACACATGAAGGGTGTCAAATGGATGAGTTGAGTTGAATTTGAATAGATCAAAATAGACCGATCAATAGTATGTCAAAAAACTATTTGGGTAAAATAGATGGAACTAAAATGAGCTGAAGAGCGTAACCCAACTCATTCAATTATATTTGAAACTATGTTAATAAAAGATAGGAAGTGTTGTTATATACAATTTCACTTCAGCTCCTATACAATATTTCAACTTCTTTGAATAAAATGTACTCTTATTTTCTTTGAAAGCTCATATTTATTTATTTTGGTTTTTCATCTGGTGTTCGGTACCCACATAGAAGGCCAACTAAATTCGAATTCGCGTTGGAAGTCCCACATTGGGGTAAATCGTTCCCTAACAAAGGCGACTCTGTACCCATGAGACTCAAAGCCAAAACTTCTGATTAAGGATGAATGAGTACTTGTCAATGCTTGTGTACCTTTCATTTTTATCAATCAAAAGGAAAAGATAAATACCAGCTAAAAACCTTTTCATAAAAAATCATTATGAATAGATTTATGGCGAGTGAGTGAGTGAAAATAAAATGCGTAATTTACTTCGAAATTACGATTGTTCATTAAAATGACAAAGAGGAAAATATATTAAAAGAAGCATTTATTTATTTTCTTTAAAAAACAAGCTTTAAACTTGTGAATTTATCTATCCAATCTTCNGATGTGGCGCTCTCTATGACCTTCATTGTCATTTTTCTTTTTTCTCCTTTTTTGAATTTTTCTCAATTATATTATTTTAAAAGTTATTTTCATAACTCACAATTCTTCATCTTCATAAATTATACTTTTAATTAGTATTAATAATATTCATAACTTTCAAACCTTTTATATTCATAACCCCAAAAAATTCAATTTTACATTAAATTAAAATATTCAATGTCTTTCTTTCTTTGGAGAAAAATGACATTAAATTAAAATGTTTGCCTCAATATGCTTAAGATGCTAGAATTCTTAAAGTTCATTTTAACTTTATGTATTCTTTTGTTGGAATAGCTTTCTTTTTATTTTGTACGTAGTTTGTTGATGATTTTTAAGAATTTTGTTTTTTTTTTCTTTTTGTTAATCTTATTAGAACTTTTGTTATATATGTTGTATGTTGTTTAATATATTGATAGATTTTTAGGATTTTTTTTTATTTTTCTTTATGTTAATCTTATTTGAACTTTTATTGTATTAAGTAAAAGTATTCTAATTAATTCTACTAAAGATTCACTAATTGAATGCTGAGAGAAATTAATTAATGTGAGAAAAGTACTGAAAGAAAGACTTAATCCTACTCCATCCGTCCAATAATTATTGTCTATTATTCTATTTTGGAATGTCCTACAATACTTGTGCACTTTATAAAATCAATGGATAGTTTACCCCTTATCATTATCTAAATTGCTAATTATTGTTGTATGATTTGTAATATATTTTACGCAATTTTCAAATAATAAATGTTATTTCTTCTTTCTCAATTTATGTGGTACTACTAAAATTTTGAGATTCAATCAATTTTTTTTGTCTTTAAAATATTCTATTGTTAATTACCGTAAATTATTGTACTTTCTAAGTAATTTTCAAATAATATATATTATTTCATTTGTCCAATTTATGTGTTACCGATAAAATTTGAAGATTTAATCAAATCTTTTACATATTTTTATATCTTTTGAATATTTAAGTAAATAATTATTGTGATTTATAATATTTTATACAATTATTTAAAAAAATTAAACAACAAACAAAATGAATTCATCATAGGAAAATTACCAAAGCATCCTTCAATACATCAATAATGGGTCCCATTTTTTGTTTAAAAAAATATGCATATTGGGAGGATATTTTTGTCCAAAGTGGAAATAGAATAAGTATAAAGCATTAAAGTCTTTTAAAATTTTAAATTGTTAATTCTTATTGTATGATTTGTAATACTTTTACGTCATTTTCAAATAATAGAGGTCATTTCTTCTTTCTCAATTTATGTAGTACTAAAAAAAATTTGAAATTCAATCAATTTTTTTTGTCTTTGAAATATTTCTAGCTGTTAATTACTGTAATTTATAGTACTTTTTAAGAAATTTTCAAATAATATATATTATTTCATTTGTCCTAATTTATGTGTCACCGGTAAAATTTGAAGAGTCAATCAGATCTTTTATATCTTTTAAATATTTAAGTAATTAATTATCGTGATTCATAATATTCTATACGATTATTTAGTATAGTAAAATAAATTTAAAAGAAACAAACAAAATGAATTCATCATAGGAAATTACCAAAACATCCTTCAATACATCAATAATGGGTCCGGCTTTTTGTTTTTAAGAAATTGCACATTCGAAGGATATTTTTGTCCAAAGTGGAAATATTGTGTAAAAAATATGTATTTATTGTGATTTTGAATGTTTTGTGGGGTAATAGGATGCACACAAAGTTAAGGTGTCTTTTTGAAAATCTGGGACAACTTCAAGTATCACTTAATATTTTTTGTCAAAATCTAATTTACTTTCGTAAACTATGTGTCAGATCAAAATCAGATTAACAAATTCAAAAGAAATGAGAAATAAATAGCTCATACAATGACATATTTATTATTTAAAAGAAGTGCTCCGTTTGGTTGAAAGCTAACAAGATAGTAACAATGTAACTAAATACTATAAAAAATTTGCATTGTGGCTTATATATATATATATATAAATGGGCCCAAATGAGGTAGGTAATTAATGGTGTTAAATTGTCCAATAATATAAATTTTAAAGGTACAACCATAAAAGAAGAATGTACAACACTATTTAAGCACATATCATCCAACACTTGTCATGTGCTAAGTAGTAGATATTCCCACTTATTATATATAGTAATATGCTATATGATGTTATGCAATCTGTATTAAAATAATTCTAATGACAACAAAACTTTACAGAAACAGTAAAACTTCTAAGTTTAAATCATGTAGTCAAGAACATAAATTAATAACATTAACAAAAATTAATAATTGTAAAACAGACCAGAATCTGTAATAACTATATGAAACAAAAAGGAAAGAAAATTGAGTCCACTGAATGCACAGTGTCCCCTTAAGAAAATCATTTCCCTATAATATTTGAGGTTGAATGGAATATATCCTCTCAGGATAGAACGATTCTATTCACCAGTGTACACGAATATTTAATTGTGCAGAAGAAGAAGAAGTTCATAAATTTTGTAAGTGAAAAGTTTGAGGAATCACATGTATTTATATCCAAAAAGCACTATTTCCGAAAGTTTGCAACCTTTCAAAAACTACATGACCATTCATGAAAATTTGCAACCTTCCAGAACAATCATAACTATTCCTGAAAGTTACAACCTTTCAGAATAGTCATTTCCAACGATGGAAAATTCAAATAAAATGGGAAAGACGTTTCAAAGCAAAAGCCAAAGTTATAGCTGAAGCCAACCGAGCAACGACTGCCCGAGGGGGTCCCTCTTTCCAACCCTTCTAACAACTAGTAGAAACGTTTATCTATTTAAACACTTTAACTTTTCTTTCCCATCACCAATGATGGAGAAATGCTATATCTTACTAAAGAATAAGAGAACCTTTCGAAATCCTCTTTTCATCTTCCCTTCATTTTCCATTAATTCTTACTATATGTTGGGTTTTAAAAAGGTGTGAATGGAAAATGAAGAGTTGCGACTTTTATGAAGAGTTGTGACTTTGATGAAAAGTTGCGACTTTTATGAAGAGTTGTGACTTTTATGAAAAGTTGTGACTTTTATGAAAAGTTGCGACTTTTATGAAAGGTGGTGACCTTTCCGAAAGATTATGACTTTTCCAAAGGTTTGTGACCTTTCCGGTAAGGCACATTAAGAACCTTTTCACACTACCCTTTGTTTTCTATAAATTGAGGGATTTCCTCTCATTTTAAGAACGAATTTCTGAACTTCTTCTTCTACTACTAAATCTAGTATTCTAAGTGTACTTTATTGCCGTTGAGTGGTTCGCTGACACCAGCGTTTTGGGTATCAATACACTGGTGGTTGAGATCATTCTATCTTGGGAGGACATAATATTCCAAATCAAACCTTGGATACTATAGGGGAATAATTTCCTTAAGGGGACAATGTGCATTCAGTGGGCTTGATCTTCTTTCTGTTTTTCCAGATTCTGGTATGTGTTACAGATTTTAGATTTGTGAATTAATTTATGTTCTTCTGTTCTTCACTGGTTCATAAAACTTTGGTAACTTCGTGTTTCTGCAAAGTTTGTTGGAATCAGTAAGATTCTTTAAACACAGATTGACAACAATTCTTCTTTAAGGAAAAATATTTCGTATATTTTTTCTAATCTGTTTCTGATTCTAGTTTCTCTACTAGTTTTAATTTTCTAATTGTGAAAATGTTCTTAAACTTTATTGTGTCTTACCAAGTTCTTCAAAGTTTTGTTCTAAGTATCTTAGGAATGCAAGATGAACAACACTATATACCTAACAAATGAACGAATATTTTATGAACAAATGCACCGAGAAATATTTCTAGACAAACATTTAGTCAGTGTCTGAATGGGTTTTGCTAACTATTGAGTGATAGCTTAGATAGAAAACTAAACTCTCAATAATGCAAATATGAAATCAATAAAATGAAATAATTTAACTATATTTTTTATTCTTTAACTCTAAGGATCGTTTATTGAATCCCCTAATAGATTATTCTATTATATATATGAGATAACTTATCACATCACTAAAACATAAATATTGAGATAAATAATCTCATAATAATCTAATAACTCTAATCAAATGCAAAAATAAAATAATCATATGATATTATTATACATAACACTTCACAATAAGGACTCCTTAAAATAGGGAGGAATACTTTAGTCAAAACCTGCATAGGTAGCACATGATGAGTGCCTTGCACGAACAGCACTTGTCAACTACAATTTCCAATGATTCTCTCAAACTCTCATCATCCGAAAGTTAGGCGATTTCTATTCCTAGGAAGTAGTTAGGCACAACTCTTCCCCTTTACTCCGGGCTACTTAATGACTATTGTCTTTATGCTAATACTATTTTTTCCGTTATTATTTAATTGTCATCATTTTAAGTTTTACTCCCTCTCTTTTTAATTATTTGTCCACTTTTGAATTGACACATCTATTAAGAAATCAATAATTAACATAGCAAGTTTACCAATCTACCCCTATTAATTATGAAATGGATGAATTAAAAATTTAATATTTTCAAGTTCTATCATTTTCAAAGTAATTAATTAAGGGTATAATAGGTAAAACAAATTTGTCCTTTCTTGATTTGTCAAAATTGACAAATAATTAGGAACAACTAAAAAAAGAAATGTTGACAAGTAATTAGGGACAGAGGAAGTATATTTTTTAAAGGTCGTTTGGTAGAGTATATCAGCAAAAATAATGCATGCATTAGCTCTATATATTAGTAATCCTTTATTTGGTACACTTTTTCATGCTATGTATAACTAGTATTTGTATTAGTTATACACTCTATTGTGTATTAAGGAGTATATTACTAATACAATGAATTTCTAGGTATTAATAATGCAAAGGGATTTAATACATGCATTAGCATGGTTTAAAGACTCAATCACCCCTCAAAACACGTTTACATCTTTTCCACCATAATTATAGAGGATATTTTGTATATAAATATTTTTATACAATTCATACTATGTTTAATACATCAAACCAAACAATGCATAAGAAATAATTTATACATAATTAATGCAAACCTAACTAATACAAGCATTACTAATGCAAACATTACTAATACACTCTATTGAGCATTATCTTTATACACTCTGCCAAATGACCTCTTAAGGTATTAGGTAAATTTACCATTGTATTCTTCTTTAGTGTTCTCTTGAAGTCAATTTTTTATTAAATGAACATGCATTAATTTGTTTTGATGAATTAATTTGACCAATGAACATAAATATTACTTTGTTTTCCAATATTGGTCAAATGCATAATTTCAAGACTAATAACCCTCAAGAGTAAAATAGGAAGAATGATGTCATTTAGCATTGATTTTGTGAAATGACAAATACACCTTGTTCTATTTATATGTCACCATTTTAGATTTCACGTCCCTTAAGAAACTACGATAAGTTTACTATTGTACCCTTATTTAGTGTTCTCTTGAAGTCAAGTTTTCAATAAATGAACATAAATTAATTTACTTGATTAATTAAATTGATCTATAAACATGAACATAAATTAATTAATTTTCATACGTTGGTCAAATTTAGATTTTCAAATCTAATAACTCTCAAGGGTAAAATAGGAAGAATATTGTTATTTATGTATTGATTTTATGAAATGACAAGTATTAAAAATCATTTATTTTTTAGTAAGAACGTCATATAAATAGGAACATAGAAAGTATCATGAACATCTATTTTTAGTAAGGACGACATACAAATAGAAACGGAAGGAGTACTAATTTGGTATCCTCATGACATTAATAAATCCAAGATATTTACTCTATATCTCATATTAATTATGCACTTTTTCATACGTTCTTTAAAAAAAACCATAAATAAAAAAGATAGCACTCAATAATTCTTCGCAATACACTTATTTTATGTATTATTCATCATTACCAAGGATATCTCAAGTGAAAATTGCTTGGAGCCAAAAAAAACTGTATGAAAATTGCTTGAATCCTGTATTATAATGAAACATTTCCCACCTATTTCTTTGAATGATATTTTTTGGAGCATAATCATTTACTTAGGTAATTTTTCCTATGATAAAGGTTTTTGGACCTGAAAAGTTAGTTTTGGATGCTATTGGAAGAAAATATTTTATTTATAATTTCAAAGGTTCTAAATGTTACTTCAAAATGTTGGGTTTTAAAAGGTGTGAATGAAAAAAAAGAGTGGTGACTTTTATAAAAGTCGTGACTTTAATCAAAGGGCTATAACTTTTCAAAGGATTGTGACCTTTTTGATAAGACACAATAAATATATGTTCACATTACCCTTTGTTGTATATAAATAGAGGGATTTCCTCTTATTTTATGACAACCATTTTTCTGGACTTCTTCTTCTACTAGTAAATCTAATATTCTAAATGTATTTTATTGCCGTTGAGTGGTTCGTTGACACCGTGGATTTATGTATCGATACATCGGTGAGTAAAATTGTTCTATCTTGGGAGGATATATTCCATTAACTTTGGTTACTTGAGGAAAATAATTGGGTAAAATCCCCCCTCCTATGCAATAGCTCGTAAACCACATAGGAAAGGTAACCCGCATCAGGCGACAAACTCGACCCAGAAGGCAAATCCCTTGCTTTCATTGGCAAGGGGTTTCGAACTTGAGACCTCCAACATGGAAATCCCAAGCTCAAACCACTGGGCCACCCCGAAGGGTTAATTCTAATCTGTTTCTGATATCTATTTTTCTCTAATGGCTTTAATTTTCTAGTTTTGAAAACACTCTTTCAATTTTGTTATTTCTTACCAAGTTCTTCAAAGTTATTATTCTAAGTATTTTAGGAATACATGATGAACAACAAATTCTATATATTTTAAAACCAATTTAAAGAAAATATTTTATTTATAATCTGAAAGATTCTTGAATGTTACTTCAAACTGTATCTTCTTTTCCCTCAAAAAAAAAAAAAATTCTTAAATTTTGTTTCTAAGTCAAAGCTTACTAACAAATTGAAACATAGGGAGCTGTTGTTTCAGGTTCTTTGTAATCAAGTAAATCTACTTCTCAATAATACTTATTCCATTACAAGGACAATATTTTTTATCATTGTAATTAACCCACCATAATACTATATATCTCCTTTAGTTAAGCAAGAAAAGTTTCTCAGTGTCATCTCCAAAACGGCCTTCGGATTAGAAAATCCTTCGTGTGGGGTTGCAGCTTGACATATTTACGTACCCTTTGGAAGACTTACACATTTTTCACTGTCACCTTCTTGTAGGCATAAATTTTCCATCATGCATCCAATATGGCATGTCCAAAACTCCACAGTGAGAAACCCGTTCTGTGGAATCATTTCGAAGCTCAATTAATAACAATATAATGTTGAGTGATGCTTAGACAATCAAGAGGCATTATAATTTTGTCTCCGTATCCATATCCATCATAAATTACATGATTTCTGTACCTGAGTACCCCGAAAAAATCTTAAAAGGTTCTTGAATGTTGCTTCAAGTTCTATTGATTCTGTATAATCTCTATATTGAAATCTAACCAGTAACATCCCGGTAAGAAACCTAATTAAACTAGGAGTAAAAAGCCTATTTATAATAATAAGAAACCTAATTGAACTAGGTGTAGCAAAATATATATATATATATATATATATATATATATATATATATATTCTTATATGAACTAATAAGACAAACAAATCCTCACTAGACATAATTAAATAAATATAAAAAATGACAAACTTTAAACAACTTAGAATTCTTACTCTAGTTTTGAATTATTATTTCAATCATTAAAATATAAATACTAAGATAAATAATCTTAGAACTCTCAAATAACTTCAATCAAACACAAAATAAAATAATATTATCTATGAAATTATTATACTTAATACTCTCTCTATCCAACAATAGTTGTCCACAATTGATTTGACACATCCCTTAAGAAACAATAAAAAATAGAGGTAATATTACTATATTATCCTTTGACTTTATTAAATTTAATGTTTTGAAAAATGTGTTAGGTGATAAATAATATTTAATACTTCTTCCGTACCCCGAATTACTTGTCCATTTTGACAAATTAAGAAAGGACAATTTTCTTTTACCTATTATACCCTCAATTAATTACTTTTAAAAGGAAGAACTTCTTAAAAATCTTACGTTTTTAATTCATGGACTTCATAATTAATAAGGGTAAAATGGTAAAGTTACTATGTCAATAAATATTTTCTTCATATTGTGTAAATTCAAAAGTGGACAAATAATTAGAGACAGAGGAAATAACAAGGATAAAATAGATACAAAAGAAATTATTTCTTAATTTTCTAAATTAGACAAATATTATTGGATAACTATTTTTAATATAGTGAATAATTATTATTGAACGGAGGTAATACTTCACCCCAAAAAGGACTCCCAAAAATAAAGGGAGGAATACTTTAGTCAAAACTTGCATAGGTTAGCAAATGTTAACTATGATTTTCAATGATATTCTCAAGTCTCATAATCTGAAAGTTAGGCTATTTCTATTCCTAGGGTAGTTATGCAAAACTCTCCCCCTTTACTCCGGGAGCCTACTTAATGACTATTGTCTTTATCCTAGTACTTTTTCTCCGTTTTTATTTAGTTGTCTATTATTTTAAATTTTATATTTTCTTAAGAAATTAGGTAACTTTATTATTATACTCTTATTTGATATTCTTTTAAAGTCAATTTTTCAATCAATAAATATAAATTAATTTACTTTGATTAATTAATTTAATCAATAAATATGCATTAATTTTTATTTTTTTTTATAATTGTCAAATGCATAATTTCAAGGTTAACTCTCAAATGTAAAATAGGAAGAATAGTGTCATTTACGCATTGATTTTGTGAAATGATAAATATTAATGAAATCTATTTTTAGTACGGACGACATGCGAATAGGAATAGAGGAAATACTATTTTTTTGTATATTGATATTTATATCAAAACAATGAATTGATGAGATTTACTCTCGTCTTACGTTAATTATATTCACTTTTTCATACTCTCTTCGTTTAAAAAAGAATGACCTAGTTTCCTTTTTAGTTTGTTTCAAAAAGAATGACCCCTTTCCCTTTTTAGTAACACTTTAACTTCAATTTTCCACGTGGCATGTTTACGATCACAAGATTAAAGGGCATTTTGGTACATTTGATATAACTTTAATTTAGAACCACAAAATTTAAAAAGTCTTTTTTCTTTTCTTAAACTTCGTTTCAAGTCAAACTAGGTCATTATTTTTTAAGCGGAGCGAGTATTATTTTTTTTAAAAAAATCATAAATAAATGAATAGTACTCCCTCTGTTCATATTTACTTGTCCATTTTTGACTTGACACACCTATTAAGATAAAAGGAACTTTCGCATATAGCCACTCAAAAATAGCCTAATTACACTCCATAACAATAGTTTGCTAATTACGATTCGTAGCTACATGTTATAGGGAGGTGAGTGGTGAGCGAGACCGGGAGAGGGAGGAGAGAGGAGAGAGGAGAGAGAAGAGAGAGAGAGCAGAGAGTGGGAGAGAGGTGAAATGTATATGTATATCTGTTAGATAATTGTATATTATACATATGTATTTATATATTCTGGCGAGAGAGATTGGAAAAGGGAGGAGAGAGGCGAGTGAGATTGGGAGAGAAAGGAGAGAGGCGAGCGAGAGAGGGAAATAATTTGTATAATTCGCAGGTACATTTGTATAATTTATGTGTTTTTGTATAATTGGGCAATATAAAGTCTGGAATTATACAAATATAATAAAACTCGAAATAACGAATTGATACAAACATAAACGTATGAACTTTAAACAATTATATAAAATATATTATACAAATTACATTATATAAATTATATTATACAAAATCCAAAAACTACACGTTTATACAAACTTTTAAAAGTTATACACAAAAAGATTGAATGTATATAATGACAAAACTGAAATACCAAAGGAAATCATTGTCATATACAAATACAAACAATCGTATACAAATACAAATAAAAAAAGAATTGTTAGCTACGAATTATACATACAAACGTGGCTAATTATACAAACTCGAAGTCAACCCACATAATTAATGTATAATGTTAGTCACGAGTGGTAATTATAGCAAACTATAGCTATATATGATGAGTAATTAAGTAGTATAAGTTATCTTAACCGCGTAATTTTCCCTTAAGGTAAATAATAATTGAAATAGTGAATTTACCATTTTACCCATATTAATTGATAGAATTCCAAAATCAAATTACTATTTAAAGAGGTTCTACCTTTTTCAAAAACATTAACTCTCTAAATAAATTTAAGATATAATAGGTAAAAAAATATTATCTTTTCTTAATTTGTCAAAATTAAACAAATAAAAAGGATTAAATAAAAAAGGACACAGGAGGAAGTACTCTATCGATAATTTCCCCGTAATACACTTATTTGTGTATTATTCATCACTCTATAATTCTCTGTAATACACTTATTTTGTGCATTATTCATCAATACCAAGGATATCTCAAGTTAATGAATTAAACATGCATGCATTCAGATCATTTATACAAAAGTCGGTTTATATTAATGGAGATGTATATATAGGCCTATAGGGCATATGAATAGGCACCATTGAAATTGAATTTATCATTGCACTTGTAGTCTTTTCTTATCATTGCAATTATAGTCTTTTCTTCTAATTAAAATCTTCTAAAATCTTTCATCAATAGTTGAATTTGTCATTGCACTTCTAAAATCTTTCAAACTGATAATTTTAAGAATATTTCAACGTGAAAATTGCTTAGAGCCAAAAACATCTGTATGAAAATTGCTTGAATCCTGTATGATAATGAAACATTTCCCACCTATTTTCTTGATATTATTTTGGAGCATAATCAATTACTTAGGTAATTTTTCCCTATAATAAAGGTTTTTGGGCCTGAAAAGTTGGTCTGCACTCCTTGATGATGATGAGACACAATGAGTTGGGCTCATATAACATGTAAGGATGTGGAATTTGATTGTTGGCCCAACCCAAATGCTCCTTGAACTTGTGATCCTTACGTGTTCCTGGGAAAACCTTCAAGGTCAAAAGTTAAAACTTGTTAAATTTGAAGTTTTATCCATGAAACAAACGGGGTCAAAAGTCCAAGACTCCACAACCTTCAAGACTATTTTTGTAAATCATTCATTTTCCAGTAACTAAAGAGCAAAACTCTATGACTGAAAAAGAGACGAAGAACAAAGAATCTATACACATGAAGGGTGTCAAATGGATGAGTTGAGTTGAATTTGAATAGATCAAAATAGACCGATCAATAGTATGTCAAAAAACTATTTGGGTAAAATAGATGGAACTAAAATGAGCTGAAGAGCGTAACCCAACTCATTCAATTATATTTGAAACTATGTTAATAAAAGATAGGAAGTGTTGTTATATACAATTTCACTTCAGCTCCTATACAATATTTCAACTTCTTTGAATAAAATGTACTCTTATTTTCTTTGAAAGCTCATATTTATTTATTTTGGTTTTTCATCTGGTGTTCGGTACCCACATAGAAGGCCAACTAAATTCGAATTCGCGTTGGAAGTCCCACATTGGGGTAAATCGTTCCCTAACAAAGGCGACTCTGTACCCATGAGACTCAAAGCCAAAACTTCTGATTAAGGATGAATGAGTACTTGTCAATGCTTGTGTACCTTTCATTTTTATCAATCAAAAGGAAAAGATAAATACCAGCTAAAAACCTTTTCATAAAAAATCATTATGAATAGATTTATGGCGAGTGAGTGAGTGAAAATAAAATGCGTAATTTACTTCGAAATTACGATTGTTCATTAAAATGACAAAGAGGAAAATATATTAAAAGAAGCATTTATTTATTTTCTTTAAAAAACAAGCTTTAAACTTGTGAATTTATCTATCCAATCTTCATTTTATAATAAGTGTATGTATGTGTACTTCTTCATTTTGGTCCAATATAGTTTGGTGTTTCGTGAAGTCAAGAAGACCTTAATTTTTTAATTTTATTTAAATAAAAAAAATCTTACATAACCAAAAAATCATTAAAGAACTACTTCTTTTCTTTTAGAAGTGAATAATTTGATGTGCACTAGCTAAAAACACCAGAATACTAGTTGCTTCAATCCATTTTACTTGTCGTGCTTACTAAAAATAAATAATTTAAAATAGTTGTCATCTTGAAAAATCAAGGTATTATTAATTGTTTGTTTTCCATATTTTATGTATCTTGGTCATAAATATGGAAACATAGTAATGTGGTGCAAATGAGAGAAGTATTTGCTCAGTTCATACTATACTAAAAATAGATGTTCATTTTTACTTGTATAGTTTGAAAATCAAATTTATCATTTTAGTTCCTACCTTATTGATAACTATAATCTTCTCTCAATGCATTTCTCAAATTATTGAATTAATTATATTCAAAGAGTGATATAGTAAAATTGACATTCTATTTATTGCTCCTTAAGGAATGTGTCAAGTCAATACTTGACAAATACAAATAGATGGAGATAATATTAAATTGGGAAAAGTAATAAGTAAATAAGAATAATTTAGTTAAATTATTGTTTAATTAAAATTTTATTAAAGAGTGCAAAACAAAACATGATAAGTATCCATTAATTGCCACACTTTAAGTTGAGTTGTAGAGAATGGAAAGTAGGAAAAATGTCATAATGATATCTCGAATTCTCGATACGAAGTGGATAGCTCATTGCCCATAAGTCAAAGAGGAAAAGAGCAAAAATAAATTAAAAATATGGATTTTATAAAAAAAAATTCCTTTTAAAATTTGGTGAATTTATTATTTTATTACTTTTTTAAAAAAAAAATCTTTTTGGTTGTTCCATTCATGTTCATTGTTCATAGTTCAATTGGCAAAGTCAAAGAAAAGATCAAGTTTCTACATTGTCATGCAATCAAAACAACAAAGTCAATCACCTTTATTAATGGATATATAGTAAAGTATTGATTTTTTTTTTCTACCTTACCTAATTATTTAATGGGGGATCAATAAAGAATGATGCACTTCCTTTTTGAACATTCTGGAGGGTATATTTTTAAGTGATGGGTATTTTTATTACAGGTGGACTCAAAATCTGAAGACACCTAAGTTATTATAAGAGGCAGATGCATGTTAATCAAAATGGTATCACACGATATATTGTCCTTGTAGAAAATGTTATTAAAAACATAAAAAAAAAACTAATGTACTACATAGATATAAATTAACCGATAAAAATAAAGTAACACGATTCATTATGTGGATTAATACACCCTAACTTCACTTTACAGTCATCATAGATTTTCAAATATTTTTGGTAAATATTATTTGAGTGAAATTTCACCATGTGTTTGGACATAATATTTAAGAAACATATTTTATTTTATTTTATTTTTAAATATGATTTATATCCATAATTTTTAAAAAATATCAAAACTAACCATATGTTTGTATGTACATAGCAAGTTATAAGCGTCGACGCAACAAGATTCATGACTTCCGCAACAAGTCAATTGGATCTTCGTTGTAGCAAATAACAAATAGTGTCCATGACACTAGAGCAATGTGATAGTTCGAAGTGAGTGCAAGAAGCATCATTCCATACATCATGAAGTAGACGAAGCACATGACTTTGTTACCCTAAGCTAAGGCTGGGCACCAGACCGGATTGTACAGGTATCGTTCCGGTAGTATTCGGGACGGAATGGGATACATTGAACCAGTACTCGAAACGGGACGGTATTATGATTTGGTACCGTTATATTTCTTCATCCCGATTCCGATCCGCTTCGTGAAATTGGATTGATTTTTATTTTTTGTCATTGTTTTATACATTAGCATTTCTTTTTTGTTTATTTAATTTTTTAAAATCACAAACTTAATTCATCAACTTCAAATAATATAAACCTAAAAACTTTAAAATTTATAAATTTAACAAATTACAAACTTAAGTTATTTAACTATAAGTTATAAGTTATAACTTATAACATATAGCATAACATATAGCTTATAAACTTCAAAAGATTCAAATCTTGAAAACTTATAACATAAACTCAAAAACTTAAAAAAAAGAACTTTATTAAACTTTAACTTACAAACTTATAAGTAAAAATTTTTAAAAAATATCTTTAAAATAAACTTAAGTAAAATTACAAATAAACATCATAAATTTCAAAACTTAAATACTTTATAAACTATTAAACTTAGAAAAATAAAAAACATTCATATTTTCGTAATTCAAAATAACTCAAAAAAAACTATTTTTTGAAATAGTTATATGTGCCGTCCCGTTTCATTCTGGTCCATTCCGGTTCTATCCCGGTATATAGTGGGACGGGACGGAACTGAGTTTTCATCCCGATAATTCTGGTCCGGTTCATCCCGGTACCGATCAACAACCCAGTCAAACCATTCCGGTCCGGTACCGATTCATTCCGGTCATGTGGTCCCATTTCGGTCCGATGCCCAGTCTTACGGCCTGAGCCGATCCTGAGCCGATTGTTCGTTATTTTCATCAACAATCATCTCATCACTGAATATTTCATCACTCCTTTGGTGTTCATGTAAAAGATTATGTAATACAATACAAACAACTACTATAGAGAGTGTTTTTGTAAAAGATAAAAATTTGGTGTAGAATTTAAAATTTTAAAAGCTCCCCAATAATGATATTTGGCCAAAATACTAGTTTTTTCTAGTATTTGGGAATTTGGGTTATTTACCAAAAATATTTACAAAATAATGATGAATTATATAAAAAAACATTATTT
This sequence comes from Solanum stenotomum, assembly GCF_019186545.1. Lineage (NCBI taxonomy): Eukaryota > Viridiplantae > Streptophyta > Magnoliopsida > Solanales > Solanaceae > Solanum > Solanum stenotomum. The sequence goes on along the minus strand of NC_064284.1, from coordinate 16,987,541 downwards.
GTCAAACTGTTTCCAAAATTTTACTTGAGATATCTATGACCGAACGAGTCCTTAGTTCCTCAAACTTCAAAAAGGGGGCTTTCAAAGAGGTGACACGTAATTATTTCACCTTTTTGAGTTCACAACATTTTTAAAATGACGAAATTAAAAGGGTATTGCTATTATATTGAACTTGCTATTCGTTGATGGGATTGTTTTTATGGTCAAGAACTCAAGTTATACACAAGAGTAAAATACAAATAATCTACTTCTTAGTCTAAGCTTTTATGAAAGTTTGATCAATTAATAAACAAGTTCCCAACGTGTAAAACAAAAGATTAGATGAAACAAATCGGACATACTTCATTATCGACATTTTGGCCAAAAGCAAATAATTTTAGAATCGAAAAACATTTTTAAATTTTTTGTATTTCAATTTTTTACCAATTTATTTCTTGATGGAATATTTCAATACCCAAGTTTTAGCTTTACAAATTCAAGGTCGTGATTTGCTGTTCCTCAAGTGAGACCAAATCCCCATTGTCGAATGACTCAATTTCAAGTTCTCGCTTCCAACCCACGAGAACACAAAACATAGTAGAGCTACTAACAGTTAGAAGCACATTTGCAGAAACTAGAACATCATCATATGTATGAGTGCCCTAAACAGTGAGTAACTTTGATCAATAATATATTAATCAATATAAGATATGAATTCTAGCTACAATCTATATGTTAAATCAACTAAAAAAATATCAACTTTGAAATTAAGCTAAAATAAACTAATGATTATGCAGGTCAGGGTGATTATTTATGCCCAAACAAACATATGTTAATGTTAATTATCATGCCTTAAATTATCCTTATCCGACGTATCAAATTCATAGGATGAATCTTTTCTACAACTCCTAACTCGTAAAAGTCCATATAGCTTCTTGAACTCTCTGAGATTTTCTTTGCAAAAAATACCCGACTCACCCGTCTCCTCCGCTGTTCGAACCGACCCGCTCTCGCTCAACCGCCGTGCATGCCGAGTCGCCGCCCTCGACTCGGTGTTGATTTGCAGAGCTGAAATGACTGTTTTCAATGCCCGAGTCGGCGAGCTCCGGTTCGATATCATAATCTCGCCGATTTCAGCCGGGCTGAGAGCCGCCCCGGTTTGAAAAATCTCCTCTACCTGTGGGAAAAGCTTGTGATCTTTTAAACCCAAATGGCTATTCGCTAGGGTTTTGAAAGAGTTGAAATTACATAAAGGAAAGTGTATGTGAACGTCGATTCTTCCTGGACGGAGGACCGTCGGATCAATTTGATCTTTGTTGTTGATGGTGAATATCATGATTCGCTCTTCCCCACAACACGAGAATATTCCATCCATAAAGTTGAGGATTCCAGATAAACTTGGAGCTGTTGATTTGGTCCCAAGGTAACTATCGAGATCTTCGATAACAATTAGCGACTTGCTCGTTGTTTGTAACAGAAGCATTTTCAGATCCGAATCGTCTGTGACTTTAGATAAATCGACGTCGTACACGTCGTAGTTCAGTAAATTTGCTATTCCGGCGATGAACGTTGATTTTCCGGTGCCGGAAGGTCCGTTGAGGAGATAACTCCGTTTCCAAACTTTGCCGAGTCGGTGATAGTACTGTTTTGATTTTTGAAACGATTCCAAATCGGATTTCACCTTGTTTTTGAGATCCGTGTCCATCACTACCGTATCAAAAGTTGCTGGATGTGTGAATGGCACTGATCTCCACCGTCCGTTTCTCTGAGGTTCATTATCTACATTGACGAATAATCTCACCTCCTTTTTCCTCTGCTCAATTTCATCGAACACAGAGTGTATACACTGAAGGTAAGGCTGGAGAATTCGACGCTTATCCTTTTTCCTAATCTTCATAACAAGCGATTTCAAACCAGTAAATTCATCCTTTTCATTGATCCAGAAAACTCTAGCGCTGAGGAATTTGTCAACAACAATCTGATTTGAATCCAAAACGAGGCTAATTTCATTGGACTTGTCGCCGGAGATTAGGTTGGTGAAATCAGAATCTTCAACACAGGGGAGCGAATTCAGATAAGTACAAACTTTTCGATACAATTGATTTTCCTGCATGTTGTGATTGAATTGCGGTACCCTGTAGAACTGATAGACATAGCAACCATCCTCCAAAAACCTCCACCATTTTTTCACAATTTGCAGTAAAGAAGTTTTCAACAGAATCTTCAGAAACAAACCTGAAGCAATTATTGCAATCAAATACCAAAACATGATTGAAAAAAAAAAGTAAAAATCAAACAGTGTAATGAAGTATGATGATGGAAAAGGGAATTTGAGAGGAAAATGATGATGGGAAGGTGGATGAAATCATGAAGGATGTTGTAATAATCAAAGTATATTATATACTAATATAAAGTGATGAGAAAAGCATAAAGAAAGGAGTATGGTATAAATACATTTAAGGGGATGGGGAATTGGCAGGTCACAGCACATTAATTATTTTAATGAATAAGTCTTTATTAATTTGTTTGATTGAATTTAAGAGACGGCTTGCAGACGGGGACGGCATAATTTGCTAGGTTTAATTGGTCAAATGAGATTTATTTTATATCCTATTTTTTGTTTAATGATTTGTTTGTGGAAATTGATCTATTATAATCGTAGTTAGTTAGAAATTAGAATTATAGAGGCACTAATTATGTAATAATACACCAATTCCTTTATAACTTATTCCATAAGTAATATATACTACATTTAGTAGCGAGTTATTAGGATGCAAGTTATTTATATACTTCTTTCGTTTGAGAATAAATTATATATATTTTTCTTTTTATTCTATCAAGAAGATTTGATTTTTTTCGTTCAAAATTATCCTTGTTTTAATACATGAAATTTCACGCCATTAACTTAAAAGAGTCACTTCTTTTTCCCTTCATTTTATTATGGGTAAGATAGCAAAACACTTCTTATTTTTAGGAGTAAGTAGTTTTTATAAGCAACATATAATATGAGGAAATCTATGTTTTATATTATACAACATATAAGGTGTCTTTATAAAATAATACATAAATTTTATCATAATTTAATCCTACACTACTACTAATATCGATATAACTTAAACTAGTGATCAAACTATTCCTTACAAATTAAATAGAAAAAGAAGAAGTCATTTTAATCTTTTATATATAAAAATAAATTTTTTATTATATATAGAAGTACATAGAATTAAAAATAAATTTATAAAGGACCGGAGAACAAAATCTTCCGTTTTCTTCGATGTGCTGCTTATCTGACTAAACAATTTGTACATGTGAGACCAATTAAGGTAATACAATATTCTTTATGACTAATTAATGTATTCTAGATTTCCAGTATATTATTAGTGAGGAGGACTAGAGATTTATTTCCTTGTGATTTCCTATTAAAAGGAGTATATTTTTCAATCTTAATTATTTCAGGTGGTCATATTTTATTTTGACTAATATAATCGAAGCATCGTTTTTTCCATTTCAGCAGCAATCCATGTACAAATTAAAAGTTGCGTTCAATATTCAAATTGTTTTATCCGCTTTATTATATGCTTGTATCCATTTATGTCTTTTACTGACATTCTTCTTTCTCTTTTCCCAATAAAAATAATGGAATCATTTACAGATTCATTTTCTTATTTCTATGCACGGGAGGGGGAAAACTGAAAGACAAAAAAAAAAGGGTATTTACAAGTGGATTTACAAATTTCACATACTCATATTTAATTTTCACTTAGCTGAAAATGCATAGATGTCAATTAAAATAATCAGACATAATATATTAATGTGTCCTTTAACTTGACATCAACTAATATTTATGTTTTCTAATTTTGGATGTGCACAAGTTGCAGTTAAATTTGTATAAAATTGAATAAATAGACGCATTCATTCTACATGATAATTTTGTCTACGTGACGTCTTACATGCATTATGTCATGTAACTTACGTGCATCTATTTGTTCAATTTTATACAAATTTAAGTGTTAGGATATATAGATGTCAAGTTAAAAAAACATATTTATGTATTATGTCAAATAAGTGTTGAAAACTTAAAATGCATAAGGTGTGTGTTATTATTATGTTTGGTATAAATATACTTAGTGTGAAGAATAAGCAGATGTGGGACTGTAGTATTAGGCTAAATTTGACGTTTGAAATAAAAGAATGTTTGGACAGTTTCAACCATGATATATTTTCAACAACACCAAAAACTTTGTCCTACGACTTTTAATAGTTTGAAATTAGGTTCAGTAGGTCTAAATTCAACAAAGATTAGTCTACTTGAAAATTCGTCTACATAATAAAAAGTTTTCACGTTATGTGAACTTTTTATTTGGAAATTAACGTGGATGAGTAGTGTATATGCTTTTTGTTGTGTTTTTGGCCAAATTAGGCGTCTTAATGTTAAGACTGAAAATCCTTTCTTTCTTTTTTTTCAATTTGACCATTTTGTATTTGAAATTATTAATTCGACTAATTTAATTTAGTACCTTTACATATAATAAATTCACTAAATTCTACATAAAATAATGGCTAGAAGCACACATGTCTTTCTAGCCATTAAAATTCTATTAAAGGGTAATTTGATCATTTTGGTATTAAATTATTAAAAAGGAATTCTTAATCATTTATATATTTAGAAATTACGTAAAATTATAAATCATAATAATTATAATTAACGAGTTAAAAAGATATCTAAAAAATAGTAAAACATTTGATTGACTTTCTAAATTTCATCAAGACCACATAAATTGGAATAAAGGGAGTAACATATATTATCTGAAATTAACTTTAGAACCATTATAAATTGAAATAATTAACAACTTAAATATCTAAAAACTCTATAAAAGATTTTTGGTTACTCTTGAAACTCCACTTATACCACATAAATTGGGACAAAAAGAGTATCATATATCATGTAAAAATTACTATAAATCACAATTTAAAATATTTGGCTGACTCTCGAAATTTCATATGTATATAGAACAGATGGAGTAACATATATTATGTGAAAATGGGATAAATTATACTATAAAATCATAATAACTGACAACTTTAAACATATAAAAATTTAATCAACTTCACATTTCATTCGTGTCACATACATTTAACACAGAATGAGTAATTATGATCGCAGGCTCTGTATCTAATAGTTCTCCTAAAACATGTTTAAAAGTAGTCCATGTTCAGAACCTACTTGTCCAACCATACTCAAGGTGATAAGATTCAAATCAACTGGCATCTATTTTACCCAATAGCGACGTCAGAGATTTTGTTAAGAATATCCAAATCTAATATATATGTATGAAAAATAATTTTTATTATATTTCATATAAATTTTTATATATATAATTTTAATTTTTTTGATTTGACCACCTTGAGTTTTATGTGGCTATGCTACTGTTTTTACCATAAAGTATTTTCCTGGTAAAGCAAGAAAACGAAAATTGTTTAGTTGATATTTGCATACATCATTGCAAGTACTAAATAAGATTCGGATCAATTGGTTTGGTGTGTAGTGCTATTAAAGCTTTTTGTCAAGAGTCTTATATCTGTTGCTTTGCATTTGTACATGAACACAGCAATGAGTGCCACAGACTCACAGGGCCCAAAAGCAACCAAGTAATCCCAAAAGGCCAAAACTTAAAGAGGTAAAAGGACATGACAAAGCAGAAGGGTAAAACAGCAAGTTCATTCTTCCCATGCTGACATTTCTTTTTGACATTTTGAATCAAACATTGATTAGCACTATAAAAAATACCAACTAATTTCAGGGGGGCGTTTGGTGGTGGAGATGGGGGCTACAATGGGTGGAGGTGAAGATGAGGTGCCTTAAGAGGATGGGGAAGACACAATCAATATAAACATGTTTTTCCTACTTCAATTAAGGGAGTCATTTTTCTAATTGTTAAGCAACTTCTTTTTTTTCCTGAAAATTCTTTTTCTCCATACCGAACACACCATAAAAGAACATGTAGACTCGAATGAAGGCTAAGCTTTTGGTATCAATGAAGTGGAGAAAAATCATACAAAGAAAAGTTGGAATTCACATTTCAATTAAGACAAAAATAAAATAAAATTTAAGTAACTTAATTTTATCCGTCCAAATTTTGATGATATTGGTACAAGATAACAAGTGTTGTGAACAAAATAATTGATATAAAGAAAAACGTGCAAGTGATAAAAAGAGTAGTCACTGCCCATCATCCCTATAGAATTCAGCAATGATTGTTTTTGTTTTAATTGCTGAGATTTGATTAACTTTAGGATACACTAGGGGGCCTAGGCAATCAGCAGTTATGGGCCTTATGTCAAAGGACTCAATAACCTACACAAGTGTCCCAATTGAAGTCGAATACTATTTCAAATTACAGCAAAGTTCTGATCAACTGGAGATGATATATATATATATATATATATATTCTCCTTTCTATAAAGAACAACCCAATCAAACAAAATGAAATATGTTGGTACCACCCAGGAAGGAAAAAAATATGCCATTTTTTACCACTATGCCGTGAAAATCAAGCAATGCTCTTACAAGTTAATAGCTGAACAGTGGTCTAAAGGAATTCTGCAACATCCACAATATCCACCAAAAATGAATAAATCAAACTTTAAACAGACTGATAAATTATAGGAAATCATATAGCTAATTAAGAATCCTAGTTATCTGACTGGAGATTCAAAATATGGGAAACCACAAGCTTAGAAATCTCGTTAATTGCAGAATCTGAATCTGCATGCCTTGAACTTAACCTGCTNTGGCAAAAAATGTGTTTTGCACTTCCCTGAAGCGCGTGAAAAGATTCAAAATAGTGTCTTTTTGAAATTTTTTTACATTTTTTTTTCTTTTATTGACACTTGACATTATAATTAAATTAAAAACATTTTTCTTCTTTCATTTTACACTTTTTTCAAAAAAAAAAGAAAAAGACCCCACTCCCTACCTATCATCTTCTTCATACTTTAGTTTGCAAAACATTCTTCATTTTAGCTCCAACATTGTTTTTTTTTCTTTTTTATAAAAAAAAAAATATTATTTCTTTCAAATGTGAAGATAAATGAAAATCAACTATGAGGATTCAGATTTGAAAGAAGTATGATTTATTTCAAATCTCATAAAAATAAGGAACAAATATGAAGAAGAAGAAAGAAGATAAATGATTATGTATAAAAAAAGTTAGCCTATATTTGTTTATCAAAATTTTCGAACAAAGATTTTTACTCAAATTCATATATAAACCCATTAAATTTATCAAAAATGATATTCAAAAAATTGAAAGAATAAATTTTTGAGCTATCAATTTCATTTTGTCATCGATGTAGAAATGAATAACCGCCGACAAAATTTTCTTTCTTCTTCACTCTTAGTATGAAAATGTATATATATATATATTTTTAAAAGTTAATCTTCAAGTTATTTGAAAAGAATTAGGCTTTATGGTTTGAGAAAGAATGTGTTTTGGGAAGAAGATGAAGATGAAACGGGGGTGGGTAGGAGTGGGGTTGGGTAGAATAGGTTGACATTTTCATTTTTTTCTTTTTCTTTTAAAAAAATTAGATATAAAAAGTGTTTGAAATAATTTTAAACAAAATTATTTTTTTATAATTTTCGGTGCCCAGTGCCACATATTATTTTTTAATTAGCCGTTTTGCCACGTCACCGCAAGTGTATCACACACTCTTCACATATTTTGCTGATTATCAAAAAATGCCTAATAAGAACAATTTTTATATTGATAAAAGTGTTCAATAGGTACTAGTTTTAGTTGAGGTGTCTAAGTAGGCGTTTGGCCATGCGATACCATATCACGATATGGTATCGTGAGATGGAATCAGCGTTTGGACATGTGATTTTACGCTGATTCCATCTCATGATTCCATATCATGAGAGGTGATACCATATTCTCCAAAAACCATGATATGAAATTACATGATGATTTCATATCATGATTTGAGATATTTTAATACAATAATTGATCCATTAGTTTATATTTTGTTAAAACAACCTCACATTTATATCTACTAACCATTTGTTTCATATGTAAATAAAATTTATAATCACATCATTACTTTTTAAAATTTATTATTCTCACCAACATATAGTCACTTTAACTCACACCTCACGATTGTGAAACTTTTCAACATTCACTTGAAACAATTAACCGGCATGTTAAAATAGTTGCCGAGGCAATTAGTAAGATAGCACCAACATTTATACAACCAAAAAATATGACTGGTGTACATTCCAAAATTCGACATAATACTCGATTTTGGCCTTGGTTTAAGGTAAAATTTCAATCACATTAATAAATTTATTTTATGGTCTTAATAAGTGCACATTTATATTTTATGTGTAAGTTATTAGTATTTAGTTACATATTTCCGCCACATGGTAACTTTAAATTACATCCTTAGAATAAATATTATTTATTTACACAAAACTGTCTCATTTACGTCACATATGCTTTTAGTAATTCTTTATAAAATATTTTTTGGTAGATAAATATTATGTTGTTGATGCTGGTTTCCGAAACACAAAAGGATTTTTAGTTCCATACAAAGGACTACGCTATCATTTGCAAGATTATCGAAGAAGTGAAAGAGAGCCTCAAAATGCCAAAGAACTATTTAATTATAGACATTCATCTTTGCGCAATGTGATTGACGGACTTTTGGAGCTTGGAAAAATAGATTTAGAATACTGAAACAAGGCATGAACCATTATGATATTGATACACAAGTGAAAATTGTCATAGCTTGTGCAATGTTACATAATTATTTGCGAAAATACCAAAGTAGTGATGAAATATTTATGGTCTATGAACATGAAGATATAGTTGCAGAAGATATTGACCAACAAATGGCTCAAAGTAACAATGTTGGTTCGTCTTCTCGGTCACATGATCGAGAAATGCAAGTTCAACGTGAGGAAATTGTTTGTACTATGTGCGAGGATTATATTAAAGACTAGTACACTACAATTTATGTTCAATTTTTTTTATTAAATTAAAGTTAGATAAAACAATTACTTAAGTGAAGAACGAATAACTTTGTAATAATTTATTATGCGATTTTATAATTTTTTATTTATTTGATAAGATTGAATAAAAAATTGGGGCTATTTTAATAGTTTTACAACTTATGGGATTTTTTTGTTTATAAGAAAATATACAACACAAAAATTTCATATCGCATGTCCAAACAAACCTTCAATTTCATCTCATGATTCCATATCATGATATCATATCGCATGGCCAAACGGGCCCTAAGTGAATTATGCAGACAACTTTAAGGGACCACTGATGACTTAAGCCAAGAACAAATATTGTAATTTCACATATATGCATGCAACTTCTCAACACCAACCCAATTAAACAAAATGAAATATGTTAGTACCACCCAGGATGGAAAAAAATATGCCATTTTTTACCACTATGCCGTGACAATCATGCAATGCTCTTACAAGTTAATAGCTGAACTACAGTGGTCTAAAGGAATTCTGCAACATCCACAATAGCCACCAAAAATGAATAAATCAAACTTTAAACAGACTGATAAATTATAGGAAATCATATAGCTAATTAAGAATCCTAGTTATCTGACTGGAGATTCAAAATATGGGAAACCACAAGCTTAGAAATCTCGTTAATTGCAGAATCTGAATCTGCATGCCTTGAACTTAACCTGCTATATTCACTTGCAGCAACCTTTGTCTTTTTCGACGTAGCTAAAGCCTTTTCCAAATCCAATTCCAACAGTGGCCTCGGCTCCTGCTTTAAGAGAAATAAGGATACTTAGACCCAGCCTAACCAAGACAAATTGCCAATGCCCCTCTCTTTAAGCAACCTTGTTACTGTAATTCGATAGCTTAAGAGCTTATAGCTCTTTTAACACCATGTGAAGCAATAACTGTATGGCAGTTGCAGAGTTTGTTTAGAGAGAACAAAAAGAAACGAAAAGATCTTTGACTAGTCCTTCTGTTTCTATATTTAATTTTCTTGTGGTGCCTGTTACATCGTTAAATTCGACTCCTAATTCTGTTTGATATCCAGAAAATTCAAAAGGGTAGCATGTATAAAGGAGATTTCATTGTTCAGTATCAGAGGAGACATCTGAGAAGTTCCCTTTCTAGAAACAAAGACAACACTATCTGCAGTGTACAGACATGTTTTTAGGAGGAGACTGAATCAGTTCAAGTGGACTAGCTGTTCCTTGTAGCCCAAAAAGCTGTACTTCAATCTTAATTTTTCCCTATCCTTTTTTTATACGTGCATTCATCAGATAAGGCAAAAGTCCCTAAAACTACATTTGTGTCAGTAACCATCATTTAGCAATATTTTCTGAAGGAGTACAACTTCAAAATAGAAATTTGAGAAAAAGAATACAATACTAACCGCTGTTAGCTTTCCACTCTTCTCATCATTAAGCAATTCCCGGATGGGGAAGTAGGCAGCTTTTTTACATAGCTCTAGAAGATCAGAACCAGTGTATCCATCACAGAGACTAGCAATGCCGTCATAGTCGATGTTACCTTCTACCTTCTCACCCCTCAGGATCACCTTCAAAATCTCAGTTCTTTCTCTGTGGTCAGGCATTCCAATCTCAAAGGCTTGAGGAAGACGTCGAAGAATTGCTTCATCAAGCTCAGATGGCCGATTAGTAGCAGCAAGAACCATAACCCGTGCATTTTCTACATAAACATAACCACAGTAAATAAAGTCACCAGAACTTCCTTGGCTAAATCATTAACTAGATAAAAGACAACCATCTCAAATTGCATAATTTCTTGGGGAAATATTGCAATATGCATGACGGTGATGAGAGCTACTAAATAAAGAATCATCTCATTAAGGGGTGCACCTACGATCTGTGGTAAAACCATCCCATAAAGCCATGAATTCAGTCTTCATGTTTGTTGACGCCTCATTGTCAGTAGACTTGCGCTGACCCAAAAAGCTATCCACTTCGTCAATGAATATAATTGCTGGCTGAAGTTTATGCGCCAAACTAAACACTGCAGCAACTGTATAAAAATATAGACGGAGAAATCAATGAAGAAGTCTTAACATCAAGTTGAATAACTAACCCTATATGAACCACTTTTTTGAGTCACTTAATACAAATCTGTAACACAGGCAATCACACGTAGAATTCTAAGAACAACTAAGACTACAATAAGATTGTTTCTCCTTCAGAGCTTTAAACAACCTCATCTTGTTTTTTTCTTTTGGGGTGTAGGGGTGGGGGTATTTGTAAGATTTCTTGGTGAAATTTTTGTGCATTTATTTCTATAGCATAACTAAAGTTTCTCCCAAGAAACGCCAAACTTACTTTTGTTATTAAGACAATGAACACCTGCCACCAATGTTCAAACCAGAATCAAACCTCATGTCAGACAAAAACACCTTATACTTTTGCTCCTTCGCTTCAGTGCAAAGGGACTGCCTATGGTATGGAAGTCCACCTATATTCATATTAGTGTCGCCTATTCAGAAAAGGCTCATTGTCAAGGCAAAATATGTCTTAGAACCTTGATGACAATACAAAAGCACCCTTAAGCGAGGCAAAGCGCTCAATACGTTTTGAGCGTCGCTTCAGGGCTGAAGCACACTTTAAACAAGCCTTTGACAAAACTAGTCAATCAACATCCATCCAAATTAGTTGTAGTCAGTTATGTGCATTCTTTGTATCCTTCTGCTCTATGTAATTCCATTTCATTCCGATACAAAATAGAGCATCTTTAACTACATTTTGCACCAACTGACAACCTACAACAATCTTCGTTACTTATCAAGTGCTCTCACTTGCCACTAACCTCTCCTTGCAATATTTTCCCTTCATCTTTCCCTCTTTTCCAAATGTCTCAATGTTGATGTCACCAGCAAACACTACTCCGTGTTATGCAATCCACACTCTCCTCTCCGAGTTTCATTTTCATCTCCCCCTCTAACATCATGCTGTCTCACCTCTCCTTCTTTCCAACTAAGGTGGAGTCTCAAGATTATTTTATAATAACAAAGAAACCGCCCAGGGTATTGGCTCACGGTGACACAGTGGATAATGGGCCCATCAGTCTATTATTCTTCACTTAAATATTAGGCTTTTATCTGCAGTAAGGCTCAAACTTGTGACTTGCACCTGACCCACACATCAGCATTTTCTCTTATCACTAGACCAATGCCCGAGGACTGTGGAGTCCCAAGATTTTACTAATCCCAAAATAAGGAAAAAAATTGTAGATTAGATGTGGTTTGCACTAATCACTTCATAGTGGTAGATAGAAATCTGCCATCAGCTTCTTGCAACCATTGTTAGTAGAGTTCTTCCAACCCAAAGATGAATGGGACAACACCTACAATGTCTATACAAATATTCCTATAAAGTGTAGGACAAGAAATCTGATAATTGCTTTTTTGATGTTCCAACCCTTTCTCCCTCTTCACTTCTATTATTTTTGTTTTGATAATCTATGATTCTTTACCCTATTCCTATAAGTCAGAAATGAAGCATGCACTTAAAAATTGTCTCTTATTGCAATAATCATTATACTTGTGTTTTATATCCTCATGTTGCGCAAGTTTGGACTTCCCATGCTGATCCTTGGATTTTTATGCAAGAAACTTGTTTGAAATTTGTTAGCAACAGACAGGTTACTCTGTGGATCAAAGGTTACAATATTGAAAGAACTACTTCTAAACTGCCGAATCAGCTCAAACCAATGCAGTTGCAAATCCTAGTAGAATATGTTCACTTTGAAATTTTGATTTCAAAAATTACCAATGGGCAATGCAGCTCCATTTGAGATTTTATGCAAAGAACACCCAGGAAAAAACGGTGCGCGCTCTACTCTTTACCCTACTCAATAAGAATAAATCAGAAGGAGAAGAACACCATACGATAGACAAAAGAAAAAATTTCAATCGAAAGAGAGATGTATCTAAAAGTGCATTTCATGACTTGGCCTTCCTATTGTGCACAGAAATATGGAAAGAATGCAATCAAAACTTAGCAGAAGAGACTTGAAATCAAGTTTTTGTTTATTCCCTAAAAGACTTTGTTTGAAATAATTCCATAAAGAATGATAACTACACAACTGTTATGGACTGCCCAAAACTAAGCAACTCCTCCTCTGATGAATTTTAATCCCCTCAAAAAATAATATACTAATAAAGTTGCAAAACACTAGGGTCTCTTGGATATCTTATTCACAGTGGAATAATGCTTGTCGAGCCTGAATTACAATTGAGACAATATTCACAGGTAAAACAAGGGCCAAGCAAATTTGAATAATCAAAACAAGGAAAGATAATGCTGAGAAAGAATCTTGAAAGAGTAAGGACAAGATCTAACTCACCGAGTTTTTGGGCATCACCAAACCATTTGCTCATCAAATTCGATGTTCTCACGTTAATAAAAACAGCACTTGATTCCTTAGCAATTGCTTTGGCAAGCATTGTCTTTCCAGTTCCAGGGGGTCCATAGAGCAAAACTCCTTTTTGAGGACCCAGAAGCTTCCCATGAAAGAGTTCAGGCCTCCTCAAGGGAAGAATTACCAATTCAAATAGAGCTTGTTTAATAGATTCCAATCCACCAATGGAATCAAATTCCACATCTATATGATCAGGGTTGATTACATCACAGGCTATAACATCCTGTTGACAAGGCATAAGGGGGATTAAATAATTCAATATGAAAATGATTGCTTTTGACTGCACATTACCAAGCATACCAATAAGGAAATATAGCATACCAAATTAATAAAGCATGTAGTTATAATTAGTTATCATAGCATCCTTGTGAACCAAATTATTTCAAGGGGAAAAAGCTCTCGTAGACCAGTAGGGAAGTGATCACAATCAACCAGCACACAAATTTGATCCCAGCTCATCAAGGAATATTAAATTAAAATGAAATATACGATCATCATGTAAATCAGACTGAGTGCAAGTTTTAGGAACTTTGGATGAAATAAGCAGTGCAAGTTTTAGGAACTTTGGGTTCCGGTGCATTTCGTATCAACGGAAAAATGTTCTCCATGGAAGGTTTTGGAAATTAATGTCTATCAGTTTTCCATGTTTGGTTGAATATATAAATATGGTAATCCTACAAGATTGAGGAAATGAGAAACGGACAGTGTTTTAGTAAAATCTGAAACAGTGTCTAATTGTTGGTTGAAACAAGTGATTTTTTTGAAAAGAAGCAAGTGAAAAAAAGTAAAGAGTTAAGATAATTATAAAGAAAAGGAACTTCCTCCCATCAATGAGGAAAGTCTTCCCATTTTGAAGTAAGACGTTTACTTTGGATCCAAGTCAGCCAAATACTTAAATGATTGGATACACTGTCCTCCATACTAAACACAGTCTGTCTGTTTGACAAGCACAATGCCATGATTATTGCTCGACCAACAGATTGTTCACTGAATAAAGGATGGTCAACTCAACTGCATACTAATTAATAGTAGCATATTTTACCATAGAGACTCAAACTTTTCTATTAACACTTTATTTATCCTATTGAAAAAGTTAACAAATTTATAAACAAGAAATACACTAGTAGTGTATTTCAGTAGTAATTACAGCAGTAGTATAGAGAGAACAACCAAATCACCTACACCCCTCCTAAACTGTCTAAAATATGGGTAATATCCTCCACCTCTTTGGGGAGAACATGGATACACCAAAATAAAAGGTCACTAAGCAGTTCATCTTCAAACTCCGGAAAGGGATGCTCTTGTTTTCAAAGCATCTCTGATTCCTTTCCTTCCATATTGTCCACCAAATGAAGGCAGAGACAATCTTCCATCTCTCCTTATGGCGACATATTCCCCTCTCTGTTCCGCCATGCTAGAACAACTTCTGAAGTATCTCTTGTCATGGATCAGCCGATGCCCCTCAAATATGGGTAATATCTACTGCTGTGTCATAGCATTGCTCCTTCCATCTCATAACGACACATCCATGACAAGCCAATTCCCATCCCCCACCCAAGACCCAAAAACACACACTATCTTCTTATTAAAAAGAATTAGCTCCTCCAGCAAACAAAGCCCAAAAAAAAAACCAAATTTACCAAACTCTAAAATATAAAACCAAATATTTTTTAAAAAAAGCTGAGCATGCAAGCTTACCCCAGGAATTTACAATTTCAGCTAAGTAGCATGCTTGTTCCATTCTAAACAGTACTACACAATAGACCATTGTGATCAGTAATGGAAATCTAAAGCAAAAAAAAAAGTATTGGCCCAACTAAATACGGATTTGCACCCTACCCAAGTGGACTCAACCCATATCTGGTTAAGAATGGATGATCAAAACTAAGCGACTGTAACTATATGACAAAAAATTGGAAAACTGAAAAAGGGGAAATACAGAGAGGAGACTGGAGAGTAACCTCATAGGAATTGGTTTGAATGATAGGTCTACCAAGGCGCTTAGCAAGTTCCTTCTTGTGCTCAAGAGCCTTTTTGGAAGCCTGTCGATTCGGGTCAAGTTGTCGGAGCCCCACAAACAAAACAAGGCTGCTTAAAGCGGCGCTGGCCGCATAAAGTAACAGTTCTTTCAACAACTTCGTCTCCGATGAACGTCTCTTCTTCATCTTTCTTCTCACTTTGATTCACAGAAATACAATGGCGTTTCAAACAAGCAACGTCTGGCATCCATCTAAGTGTTTCAATTTTTTAGGGTTTATTTCTCATATGAATTTTCTTAACAAAGAATTTGACTCACATAATAATTGCTTTATTAACTTATCACTTCATAATTCAACTCTCAATTTATATGTTGGGAATTCTCATATTAACTTGTTCCATTCTCCGTCTCACATGATATTATTAAAAATAGTTATCCACTTTTATATATTACTCTTGCTATGATGCGATTGGTAATTAATTCAATTATAGTTATATTAGCTAATTAACAAATTTACTTATTTTCATAATTTTCCTTATTATATATTACTTAATGTTTTTGGCTGAAATTCATAAAATATAAAGACTAGAGTATTTTTTGGTAAACTCTTTTATTTATTTTTTCATTACTGCTCATAGTAAATTCTATTCAGTTGTTATGTAATGTAAAAAAAATAAAAATTATATGTCATCATGGTGATATTTAATCAAGATAAGCAAAAACTCGAATTATGGTTTGTGCTATGATCCAAGTCGATGCATTTGGTATTTTTCATAATTTTGGGCAGTTATATTTCTTCATATTTGTACATAATGTTGAGGCCTAGGGCATATTTACCGGTTAATGGTGGATGTACCAAAAATTAAGCGAGGTTTATCACTTAATTATAATTAATTGATATTATATTCTTGTTTCACCTTTATTAATTTAGTCATAACTAAAGTACTAAAATGTGAATCTCATAGTTTTTAAATTAAAAATATGTCAAATATATCAAAATGTGATTCATTTTGTTCCTAATTAATTACTAAAATGGTAAGGTAATTTTGAATAAGAGACACTAAGAAAATAAAATATTAACGAAGTTACTTTTATATTAACACTGGTGGCGAGAACTTCATATTTTGTACGGACCTAATATTTATCTACGAAGTTACTTTTATATTAACATTGGTGGCGAGAACTTCATGTTTTGTACGGACCTAATATTTATCTACGAAGTTACTTTTTGAAGCAATTTTGGTTAATGATTTTAATTTTTTTAATCAAAAATAAGTTGGGTGAAAATGATTATCACCCAACTTTGCTTTTAAAATCAAAACTTTCCCTCAACTTTGAACAATTACCAAACTCTTCCTCTATCCTAAATAAAATTTTAAAATGCCTATTATACACTTTTATTATCAACCTTTGTTGTAACTTCTTTAAAAAAAAATTGTGGTATTTTCATATTTTTTGAATTCATGTAATAATTTTTCTTATAAAACATAAACATTATCTTTTGGACGATAAAAAGTGAGAAATATTAATTAAGTATACAAGTTAATTATGTTCTATAGTGAAGTAAAATAGCATAATGAGAAAATTACTTTTATGGATATTAATCAAAACTTTAGTATTTATTTATACAAGTGAAAATAGCAGAGAATAATAACTATACAACATATTTCGTTGTAGGAAATACAAAATAATTAATTTAATCAAGGTAAAATTTTAAAAGATTGTATTTATTTATGTTTTAAATTATAATTTATGTAATATTCCACTAATACCAATCAAAACTTGTTTATTTATATAAACAATAGAGAATGTCCCCGTTATATTACTTGATCTTCATTCTAAAAAAATATAGTTGTTTTAATTTACTTATCTAATTTATGAAATCAAAAGAAATTCTTGATATTTTTTCTATTTCTATCTTTAATGTCAAATAACTGCATAAAACAGTATTAGTCAAATTTAAAGTTTCAAAACATTATTAAAAATGTTAATTTAGTTAAATGCACCTTTAATTAAATTTTTCCAAGAGTTGTCATAACAAGAAGGACCAAGTAATATGAAACACATGGAGTAAGAAAGTGGAGAAAGATAAAATATACGGATACATACATATTCTATTTATAATGTTAATGAACTTAAAGAAAAATTTATAAATATCTAGGTAAAAAAATAAATTATATATAATATAAAGAGGATTTACATATATGTGTGATACAACAAAAGTAAAATGAACAATGCATAGAATAAAGAAGAAGTTGGCGGAATGACCTGAGAGATCCTTGTACTTGATTCTGTTTGTAAGTTGGACCCTTGTACTTATGACTTTACCAAATATTGGACCCTTAAACTCGATGAAACTCTATTTTCTAAACCTCTCTAACCATTGACCGAACTTATGGGGCATTAAAATGATTGAGTTGGACAAATGTGTGACCACACGCGTTATAAAGCAAGTGAATGCAATATTTTTATTTAACACTAAATTTGGCAGCACAACTTACTTTACTTAAACTATACTGACGTTTAAATACCCCTTAACATCTTTGAAGTGATTTTTTTCAATCCTAATACTACAATACAAGTCTCACAATGACAAGTGTATTACACACGCTTCATTTAATTGTCACATCAATGCCACGTTAGCGCCAGACATAGGAAAAGAAGGTGAGATAGGGGATGGAAGCAGGATAGTGCTAACTCTGCATCAGCGGCTATTTTGGCTCTTTCCAGAGAGCATCAAATCAACCGCTTTCATTTGCTTTGAGACTGACCCTTTTCCAGGCGAAAAGGGAAAGGAGCTTTCCAATCGATCACACACCCGGCACAAGAGAAGCAAGGGCAAGAGAATAAATAAGCATTGGCATATTGACTACTTGAAATACAGACTATATAAGAAAAATTGGGAGGGAATGAGAAAAAAGCCTACTTGCAGGCAACAAGGATTTGATGCCTTCTTAGTTAGAAAAAGAGAAGATCATTTGGCCTTTCAGTTGTTCGAGATCTAATGGACCGGGGTGAATCCTACCCTGACTTTTTCCTTTTTTATTTGGAATGGCGACATTCTCTACTTTGATTTTTGGTGCATTTAGTGGGGAAATAATCCCTTCCCATGAGGGTTCCGGCCCATCATGCTCAACCTCATTGGCATCGAAAGATTCATTCGAGATGCAGGTCCTGTCGGAGCCTTGGCCGGTGCCCTTGAATCCTCCTTGAGGAATAGGATCTTGATAATGGAAAATAGAGATTGCATTTTTATCTTAGATAAGGATAGGGGAGAATATTGGTCAGAACCCTTTTTCAAGGAGTGCTTTCTGAGCATTCCACATTAAAAATTATTTAAATTTTGAGTTTTTTAATTCTTTGTTTGTTTTTTATTTATTTATACAATTTTAGAAAGAAAAAAATTGAGAATTAATCCAAGATTATAAAAATATAAGGGTGAGGCAAGTGTGGGTGGTGGTGGGGTTCGAAATAGGAGAGAGATGGATGTGGGTGGGAAGTTCGAAGAACGAAAATAAAGTGGGGGCAGAGGATTTCGAAGAAGAAGAAAGAAGGTGGAGGGTTCGTCGAATAAGGGAGTGGTGCAGGTTGTGGCTAAGGGTGACAGTAGTGATGGGGTGTGAGGAAGAAGAAAGGGTGGGGTTATTGGTGGATAAAAGTGATGGGGTGTGAGGAAGAAGAGAAAGGGTGAGGTTGTTGGTGGATAAAAGTGGTGGAGTGTGAGGAAGATGAAACCTTATTGGTTGGAAAGAAAAAAGACCTATTTTTTTTATTTTTTACGTTTTCACTCGATTATTATTTTTTATTTGCCACATCAACTTTTCGGGTGGATTTTAATTTACTTGAAATAAGATTAGAGGGTAAATAATTATTTATAAAGTTAAAATGCTAAAGTAAATTTAGCGGACTAGTGGAGGATTTTTTTTAATGTGTTTTCTCTTTCTTTAAATAACTTTTGCACTTTATTGAGTTATAAAGTTACGGATTTGGTTTTCCAAATAGAGACTAACTTAGGGGTGGACATTCGGTTCTTCGGTTTTCAGTTTTAGAAAAGTGTGCACCGTATATTAAACTAAACTAATTCGGTTTGGTTTAATTCAGTGTTTTTAAATCAATTTTTCGGTGTGAATGAAAAAATAAAATAAGGATAAAGTATAAGATACTTAGAAATTTAAAACTATGTTAAGGAATGATGCGTATCACCGTGGAACACTTATTGTGCTAACTAAAAGACTATATTTGTCTTTATCAAGAACATTGTGCCTCCAACTATTTTTCGAGAAAAATAAGTACCTTTACATAATGTACATTGGTAGAAATATGTTTGAGTTTCTCTTGAAAATTAATATTTGAAGCTGTACATTTGTTGTTACATTGATTTGTTCATGAATGATTTAATTGTTAGTTGAATTTTTAATTTTTAGTTAAGAGAATGCCCATATATATATATATATATATATATAAATTTAATTTTTATTTTTTAAAAAATAAAAGTTTGGTTCTTTGATGCACTGAAGTTTTGAGACCCTTACACCGAACACCGAATCAAACTTCCGAAAAAATAACACCAAACCAAAAACCGAAGACCAAATTAATACGATTCGATTCGATTTTTCAGTTTTCGAGTATTTATGCGCAAAATAGTTAATAGATTGTACCTTTATTGGCTTCGAAAGTTTCAATATGTTTTTTCCAAATAGAGAAGCACCTTCACTTTTAAATAGGCATTTCTCCTACCGATGAAAACAATCACAAAAACCAACAAAGCTAATTCTTTATTTTCGTGCTCTCCCTTACTCTCTGCTTCTCTCTTTTACCTTCTCTTTTAGTTTAAATTATTTTAATTTTGTTATCTTATTTTTTTCATTAATAACTTGCTAATATTAATAAATTTGCTAATAATAGAGAAGTTTTGTTTAATTTTGGGGAAATGTTTCATTCTGTTTAAATAGTTTCTAGGACAGTAGCCATTATAACTCAAGTATTAGTTGTGAATATATAAAATATTGTTGTAATAATATTTATTTAATTTTCAGGAGTCCGGAACCAAAAGGGCAAAAAAATTGAGCGAAATTTTCAAAAGAACAATAAAAACTAAAGTTCAAACCAAAATGACAGCGTGAAAGTTTTAATTGAAAGGTGCAGCGTGCTACACAAACACCTTGTAAGGCGCATGTCAGGCTGCGCCTTACAATTAAAAAATAAATTCATAAGTTGCTTGTACACAAGAAGGCAATGGTTCATCTTAAATGAATTACAGAAAGTTACTGTTGCATCTATTCTCTTTTGTGCATCTTTTTTCTTTTTGTTTTTTTACTTGATGTTTATGTTTTGTATTTGTATTCAATTTAGATTAATTTGAATTTTCATTTTAGAGATCTTGGTTTGAAAATAAATGGTATTGATAGCCTTTAACTCAAAAATAAGTAGAATTTGTACTAATAAATCACACTATAAACCTAAAGAACTCTCTGTTAAAAATGTCTTCGAGCTCAAAATCTCTAATTATGATAAATGTATAGAAAAAATCCCAACACAATTTTTGGCGATATTTAGTAGCATCTTCACAATTCAATACATATAAAATAAGTTAGGAAGTGTTTGACAAGGTTAAAACTAACTTAAAATAAGTTTAAAATAACTTAAAATAAGACACATTTTAAATATTAATCTAAATTAAATTCAAAACATAAACATCAAGTAAAAAAACAAAATAAAAAAAAAGATGCACAAAAGATAATAGATGCAACACTAACTTCCTATAATTCATTTAAGATGGACAACCGCCTTCTAGTGTACTAGCAACTTGCACTTTTTTTCTCTAATAGTAAGGCTCAAACTGACATGCGCCTTAAGGCTGCACTTTTCAATTAAAAATTTCACACTGTCCGTCTTCCGTTTAAATATTGGCTTTTTGATTTGAACCTTATTATTTTTTGTTGCTCTTTTGAAAATTTTGCTTAATTAATTTGCTCTCTATAATTGAATAAGATATGCATAATTTAAAATTCAAATAATTCTAAACCTAAGGTAATTTAATTATTAGACTAAAAAGAGAAGTACTGCAGTATTTTTTTTAAAAAAATCTGAATAGTTTTACTGTTTCTAATACATTGATTACCCTGCTACAAAAGCTTGGATAGATTCCCTTTCCATTGACTATAGTAAAATACTCTCTCTGTCCCCAATTATTTGTTTACTTTAATTTTGAATTGTCATATTTATTAAAAAATAATGGTTGACATAGTAAATTTTTTTGATTTATAAAAATGAACAAGTAAAAAGGAAAAATTGAACGAGTAATTAGAAACGGATGGAGTAAGATAACACTAGTCATCACCCAAGCAGTGAAGATATGAGAAAATCCAAATTTTGTCATTTAATTGGTGAAGTTAGACTCATTCAACTTTTCCACCATGCATGTTCACATTATGACACATTTCTTCACTATAATGTACTAACTGTTTGTTCCTACTTGCTATGTACACTCTACTATTTACATAATGATGACATATTATATCAACAATATTAATGGTTTGCCTTAATTATTGCAATGTATCTTCTCTTTCATGTGAAGTAATATTATCTCAGTTACATAACAAAAATAAAAGAAGAAAATTTGTTCTTTAGATATCCTTTTCACTCAAATTGAGAAGACAAGTTCTTATAAAATACTTGGAAGAAGCTTTTTGAATCCAAGCTAAGGTACTACTATTCCCACTAATCTTTTTTCTTCAATTCATTTACTGTTTTATGTTTAACATATTGTATTAATTTTAGTAATAATTAATTAGAGATGAGATTTTTCTTGTTCTTACTTTTCTAATGAAAGATGAAAGTTCAAAGTTACATTATCTTTATGTGGATGAATATAATTAACAATGTCTCTTTTGAAATTCTATCAATTAACAGAAGTAAAACGATAAATTTATTATGCTATTTTTTTTTAAATAGGTATGTGCCTAGTAAAGAATGAACAAGTAAATAGGGATAGAAGGAGCATTCCTCTTTTTGATTTTGAAATTCTATCAATTAATAGGAGCAAAACGATAGATTTATTATGTTAATTATTATTTTCTTAATAGGTGTGTGCCTAGTAAAAAATGAACAAGTAAATAGGGATAGAGGGAGTATTCCTCTTTTTTAGTATTTAGAGCCTTGACTTTGTAATTTGTATTCCTCTTTTTAGTATTTGATTATTCATGCATTTATGTCAAGTTGAAAATAAAATCTTCTTCCTCACGCCATGTGATAACACATTTGATTGATCAGTGAAAATTGATTGTTTATTTCATAAAAATCACCACACTAATTTTTTCAATCATTTATTAATTTGTTCATAATCTTCATTAATATTAATTGGTTGTTGCATGGCTGGTAGTACAGTACTACTCTTTCTCACCCATAGTAAATTATTGAGGTTTAACACACTTTTTAAGAAAAAATTAACAACATAAATAAATAAAAGGTTACTTTTCGTTATTACTTTTTGATTATTTCTAAACTATTTTTTTAGAAAATGTAAAGTAGTTAAAAAAACTTATTAAAAAGAAGAAACAAAACCCAACAATTTTCTTTAACTTTAAAAATGTACTTATTTTAAATTATGAAAAAAAAACTCAATAATTTATTTAATATTGACTGGAGGAGTATTTAATTTTTATTTATTTATTTTATTTTGGGAGATAGTGGGGTGGGTGGGGATAAAGTAAGAAACTTTTTTTCACAATATGAAACGATCATTCGTTGATTGGATCAATATATATACACTTCGTAAATTATTAATCATAGAATTGATCATTGATAAAGAAAGAAAACTACACGTGGACTCTTTTTTAAAGTAAAAAAGTTCATAAAAATCGTACTACAACTACTAATATAGTAAAAAATTCCACAAGAAAAAAAAATTCATTACATATTTCTCCAATATTGTTTTTAATATGTACTTTTTTTAATGTACTGCACAGTGAACAAATGGTCAACCATAGCGGATGCAGCGTAACGTCAATTTAGTAGTTAGTCAATTTTATTTCCTTTATTTAATAAATAAATAGTAATATACTATCACAACCATACCCAACTTATCAATTGCAGTAATTCTTATCAAGAAATCTATCGTAAGGCCCGAATAAGTTATTTTGAGATTATTATTCTCAATAGATATTTAGTAAGTTGTTCCTATTCTACGTACCTAACGATCCATAAATAACTTTTGCACTTTTATTGGCTAATAAAGTTGTGATTTTTTTTTCCAAATAGAGACAAAAATAAGAGTTGAAAAATCAGAATTGAGTAGCATTCTCATCTAAGCCGACCACCTGTTACATAAGAATCACGACATTTATTTCAGACCTCTGTTGTTGGGATTTTGATTATTTTGTACTGCAAAAACATATTTTTGGGTTTATTGTACTACTCATGCAGTACATCAATTCCCTTCTCCTCTTCATATTCTTCAAATTCCAACAACCTCCACATTCTATGGGTAAATTATTTATCTTTCAATTTGAATTTCTCTGTAAATCTTGTCCAATTTCACCGTTTCTCGTGGTGGATGAGATCGCAATAACTCACTACCAAGAACAACTGACAAATCCATTTCGGCACGTTTTCCAAGAATCATCAAAAAAGGATTTTTCTTACATTTTTAGGTACCCTTTTCTATCTATTAAAACCCATCATGTTTTATTTTATTTTGTGTTTTTGATTTTGTAGTGATTGAATTGAAAATTGACAGGGAGAAATGAGTAGAGTTGGTGTAGAATTAACGGAGATTGAAAAAGAAGTAACGGAAGAAATGAGAGATGGTGATGATGAAGTGAAGAGAATTCCTCCATGGACTAAACAGATTACAGTACGAGGAATTGTTGCGAGTGTTTTGATTGGAATTATTTACAGTGTGATTGTAACGAAGCTTAATCTCACTACTGGACTTGTACCAAATCTCAATGTCTCAGCTGCTCTGCTTGCTTATGTGATTCTACAGTCATGGACTAAAATTCTAAAAAAGGCGAATTTTACATCTACTCCGTTTACTAAACAGGAGAATACTATTATTCAGACTTGTGCTGTTGCATGTTACAGTATTGCTGTAGGAGGTAAGATTCTTTTTGTCATTTTGTATGTTTTTAGTATGTTGATGATATGAAATGAGATTAAATTAAGAAATGGGGCCTACCCCGATTACTTGTTTGGAACCGAAGCATAGTAGTTTGATGATGATATGAGTTTAAATAAAATGTGAGAATTCATAGAGTCGACCCCAACTTGTTTGGGACCGAGGGCTAGTTGTTGTTGTAGAGATATATCATTTATTTAGTATGATGAACTTAAATGAAGAAGTGAAGATTCAGAACTTTTTTGGGACTGAGGCATGATTGTTGTTCTAGCAGATATATCTTACTGTGTGCCTTTTTGATTGGCGTATTTGAGGCATTCGAAATTGGGATTCATTTGTTTTTTTTCTGGTTTTTGTTTGTTTGTGTTAATTTAGGTGGCTTTGGATCATATCTTTTGGGACTGAATAAGAACACATATCAGCAAGCTGGGGTTGATACAAGTG
The DNA here is from genome assembly GCF_019186545.1 of Solanum stenotomum. Classification (NCBI taxonomy): domain Eukaryota; kingdom Viridiplantae; phylum Streptophyta; class Magnoliopsida; order Solanales; family Solanaceae; genus Solanum; species Solanum stenotomum. The sequence continues at coordinate 16,962,560 of NC_064284.1, read as the reverse complement.
GCAATACACCAGGGAGCTATAAGGAACCTAAACTTGATTGGATGATTGGTTTTCTCTTTGTTGTTAGTTTTGTTGGGCTATTAGCTTTGGTTCCTCTTAGAAAGGTATTTTCCAATCTTTTAGCTGTCTTCGTCTTGTTCACTTGTTAAACTACTTAGTAGGCACTTGGACATGAATTGGTCGATATTTGAAATAAATAGTACCCTTTTGAAATTGAAATAATGAGCCAATTTGATAAGCAAACGCTTATTTGAAATAATCTTCAAATATTGTTTCAGATATTAGTGATGATTCATCGCATATTCTCGTAATCAAATCTTACAAGTATATCTTCTAGGTACACACCTTCAACTGACTCTTGAATTTTTATTTATTTGTTGTGGTGCAGATCATGATAATTGACTACAAATTACCTTATCCAAGTGGAACTGCGACTGCTGTTCTAATCAATGGATTCCATACACCCAAGGGAGATAAATTAGCCAAGTATGCAAGATTATAATTAGGAGTTAGGACTAACTTGCCATGTGAAACTAGCCTTTCTTGAGATATGAAAAGTGTTTTCTTCAAATTTTCAGGAAACAGGTTAAAGGGTTCATGAAAGTTTTCACATTCAGCTTCTTCTGGAGTTTCTTTCAGTGGTTCTATTCTGGTGGAGATCAATGTGGATTTGCCAACTTCCCCACGTTCGGGTTGAAAGCTTGGAAGCAAACGTATGTACTTGATGATATATGTTTTAGTGACTTATAAATGATTTCTCCAATACAACTAACACTACTTTATACCATTCCAGGTTTTTCTTCGATTTCGACATGACTTATGTGGGAGCTGGAATGATTTGTTCCCACCTTGTGAACTTTTCTTTGCTTCTTGGAGCTGTGCTCTCTTGGGGTGTCATGTGGCCTCTACTTGCTGATCGCAATGGATATTGGTTCTCTTCAAGTTTACCACAGAGCAGTATGAAGAGTCTAATGGGTTACAAGGTTTGTGAAAAAAGATCAAATAAGTTAGGCGCTTAATTTGACCGATAATCAAATTAGCATTCTACCTTTTTTCTCATTAGACCATAAAATTTGTATGCAGGTTTTTATCTCCATTGCTCTTCTCCTGGGAGATGGCCTTTACAATTTTGTCAGGACACTTTATTTCACTTTTAGAAACATATATGCCACGCTGAAAACAAAAAGGCCTGAATCATGTAAGTGCTCTCCTCCATTAGTAATGAAATTTGATGGTAATGTCAAGTGTCAAAGAAGTGTGCTCCAACAAAGAAGTTGAATATTGAATGAATTTTATGTTAGCTAATGAGAAGAGGGGCAAACCATTGTCTCCTTTTGTTGAAATTCTATTATTAAGACTCTTTTTTCTGGCAGCATCCTCAGAAGCCAAGAATCTTCCACTTGAAGAGCTGCAGAGAAACGAAATATTCATCAGAGAGAGCATTCCCTTCTGGCTAGCTTGTATTGGCTACTTGATTTTTTCCCTCATCTCCATCATTGTCATTCCAATTATGTTCCCTGCGTTGAAGTGGTATTACGTGCTCGTTGCCTATGTTTTTGCACCAGCTTTGAGCTTCTGCAATGCTTATGGTGCCGGTCTAACAGACTTGAATATGGCATACAATTACGGTAAAGTAGCTCTCTTTGTGCTTGCTGCATTATCCGGGAAAGATAACGGTGTTGTTGCTGGACTTATTGGATGTGGACTGATTAAATCCATGGTTTCTATATCCTCTGACCTGATGCACGATTTCAAGACGAGCCATCTGACCCTGACATCCCCGCGTTCCATGTTACTTAGCCAAGCTATTGGGACTGCCATTGGCTGTGTCGTAGCACCTCTTACATTTTTCCTATTCTACATATCTTTTGATGTAGGGGATCCCAATGGGGAGTACAAAGCTCCTTATGCACTCATCTATAGAAACATGGCAATCTTAGGTGTTGAAGGATTCTCAGCTCTGCCTCTCCATTGCTTGCAGCTCTGTTATGGTTTTTTCGCCTTTGCCATACTTGCCAACTTGGTGAGAGACATGGCCCCGGAAAGAGTCGGGAAATTGGTTCCTCTCCCAATGGCTATGGCTGTGCCTTTCCTTGTTGGGGCTTCCTTTGCAATTGATATGGCTGCGGGGAGTTTGATCGTATACGTATGGCATAAACTCAACAGCAAGAAGGCAGATTTGATGATTCCTGCAGTGGCTTCAGGATTTATTTGTGGTGATGGATTATGGATTCTTCCATCAGCAGTACTTGCTTTACTCAAAGTTAGGCCTCCAATTTGTATGGCTTTTACAGTCGGACAGACATAGTGAAATTTCCTGATTCTTGAAACTAAGGAGCAGGTGTTTTCCCCCCCAAAAAAAAAGCATATTAGAAGTATAGAAACTGGATATAGCTTAGAAACGTATTTTAAGGATTTACCAAACAAATAGTTTTATCATTTATAGGTACAATATAGAAGAATAGCTAGTCATCAGTTAGCTTACAAAAGGCAGCATTAGGAAAATAACTAACAAGCTTTCTTTTGTCTCATAGAAGGAAAACTTGGTTCGATTTAGCCCAAAAGGCAGCATTAGGAAAATACCTAACAAGAAAGTTGTCTTTCTTTTGTCTCATAAAAGGAAATTTGGTTCAATTTATTGGTCGGTTCTTCACACCCCTAGTCTATCGTCCGATAAGTCATTTCTTCGGCTCATACTTTGCAAAATGGTATGTTATTATGACAAAAAAAAAAAATCATTTTTTCAACCGGCGTTTGATTTTGAAAAATACATTTGGCCTTAAATTTCCAAATTCAACTTTGAAGTTGAATTTCAGAATTTTCAACAATTTGAAAAACAGAGTTAAAAACAACTTCAATTTCAAAATTTATTTTTCACTTTGAAAATAAAAATTATTATTTTTAAATTTCACAATGGAACATATCCAAACACCTGGTTGAAGAACTAAAATTGCATAATAGATTAGATTACTGAAAAATCTTTCCATTAACAGCGAAAGCGTGAGTACAGATGACCCTTGTTTTTGCGTGGAAACAGAATCTTCTTTTTGTTTTGATTTGAAATTGGAATTGACTTGCTAAGTTGGGGAATTTGAGAACCAAGAATAGTTTTTGTGATCCCTCAATTTTTTGGAATTTCGAACATGCATCAAATCGAAATGATGAAAAAAATTCTTTAGATGTGGGACTGATCACAGATCTGAAAGATTTTTATTTCATCACGATACTAACCACTTTGTATTATTGTATCAAATGAACTACGCATTCGACCGACGATAGTATCCGTGTTGGGGTCCTACTGAGATCACTCACATCCACAAAATAAACAAGTGTTTGTACTGCCTTTAAATGTGTCTTTATCATACATTCCAGAAAAAAGTCACTTTCAACTGAAAAATCTACCTTCTGGAATCATCCAAACAAAGCATCTTTAAGCACAAGACAATATACAATTCTTAATCACTGCATAACCTAATAAGAAGAAAAACAAGAAGCGAACAGCTAATCATATAATGTCGAAATTTGCAGGTCAAGAACATCTAGTATTTGTCTGAGTCAATGAACTCAGTCACAGAGCAAATGTAATGACTGTCCTCTCCTCCCTGCATGTTAATCTCAGAAGAACAGACAACAAATCAACGTTCAACACGAAATGCATAAACTTGTTTCCGTGAACTGTTCATGCGTTAGTAGTTTCATCAAATGAGAACTGAGTTCATGGGCATCAATGTATAAACAGAAGATGTGGTGGTAATCTCTTCAACCACTATTGCAGATCAGAGAACAATAGTGATAGAAATGAATATATTCTATTAGGTGCAAAAAATGATCAGCCTCCCTCTCTTTAAACTGGCAGGAAGGATTATATTGAATCGGTATTAGAGTTTACATACATCAATATAAAAGAGAAATTACACCAGGATTTTAACAACTGCAAACTGAATGTACGTTTATCCTTGAAATATCTCTCATTTCTTTCTTCCCACACAGCCTGAAAAATGCAGTCAGAATATGTTCCATGTAAACATCTAACAGACAATGCTTTAACCATTCAGGGAGCTGATGCCAATGCCTTGAGGTTATTAATCACTCGGCAATAACTAAATGGTGAGCTTTCAGCCTCTACCAGAGGCAGCCACCTGGATCCGCAGAACAATTGAAGAAAATTTACAAAGCAATGAAGAATATACAAAATAAGCTTAACTTTTATAATAGAATAAACTTTGACAGCGTATATCGAAGAAAATTGGATAGACTTGCCTTACCAGGAAACAACGTACAGCATAAGAGCAATACACATAAATACAAATCAGGTAACAATTCTGCTGGTATCCCAATTAATTAAAACATTTTCACCATATTGCTTAAAGCCCTAGAACTAGACTGCAAATTTTACTTTTGGGCTAATAGGTTTGCAGATTCCTTGGAATCATTAGTAAAAGCACGCTTAAATGAACTATAATCCAAAATGCCAAATCAAGTTTCTGAAGATAATAGAAGCTGCAATAGAACTATGAACTCTCGATTCAGGGTCATGTAAAGATAACATTTTCAGCTGCAAATGTTACTACATGTAATTTCCTGGTTTTACCTTTTGTCTCGTCTGAGCATAATTTTGCCATCATAATATCAACTTTAAGCATTTACTGTATGTTTTTCTTAAACATTGCGCACCAAAATTGACCTCACTAGTCACCACCATGGAAGATTCACAAATAAGAAGGATTAATAAGTTTAGGTATAGGTATTCACACCATGCATATCAGTAACAAAAAATTAGTGAATTCATCGCTACCATCCTTCAAGGATTGGAACGAAGGATACTTGGTAATTCCCCTGCTGCAACATTATTGAGCTAACATAATAAGTAGTTCACTTTGAATGAATCAAAATAATAACCAAATGTCAATTTGAGCATTATCATAGTTCCCCAAAAGGAAAGCTTTATATCATTCAAAAATCAAGCTATTATATTGAACAGAAAAAAGAAACATCTGTATTTGGGACGAGGATTACTTCACCATAATGCATAATTACAATTAAATAACCATTTTCCAAATGAGAATGTCAACAAAGGCCAAATTCTAATATACAAAGCTTGAAATGAACGTAGAGCAACTGAATCCTTCGAAATTAATATTATTCTTCAGAATTCAATCACCAAATATAACAAACTGATTAACCTCTTCTTCCTCTATTTTTTTTTTTAATTGGGAGTAGGAAGGTTATAGGGTCAATCAATAAAACCTGTTTTCTGAAATACAGCATTACGAACACGCCGCAAATCCCTTCCTTTCAGCGTCCGCCCAACGCCTTCAAAAACAGAGAACGTCACGTGCGACTGCGCCACCATCACGTGAGGAGGAACCATTTCCTCCCCTTCCACCTCATCTTCCACCTCATCAAACCGGTCTAACCCACCCACCGGTCCATCCTTCTTCTGCCACACGGGCACGTTCACCGGAGCAGATTGATGAAATTTAGGGTAAGAATTAGGATTCGAATTCTCCGAACGAAACACCGGTGGAATCATCTTAGCAGCAGATGTGGCAGATACAGAAGGGTTGAGGGTAGATTTACGACGGACAAGAGGGTGGTGGTCGTCGGTAAGAGCAGCGGAGAGACCGGAATTGGAAGGTTTGTAGAGGGTAGGGGGACGTTGAGGGAGGTGGCGGGTAGGGGTAGGGGGAGAGAAGGAATTAACGACAGTGGAATCAGGGGATTCAGACCAGAAAACATCGCTCTCGTCGAATTCATCAAGGATGTTGTTGTTAGGGTTGGAGTCAGGTTGTTTAAGGAGACCCATGAAGCGGATGGATGAAGAAGAAGAAGAAGTACTGGTGATGGGAGAAGGCATGGAGTGTTGACTGAGGATCAATGGTGAAAGAGACACAAAATGGGGGGACTCAATTTCTCTTTCTTCTTTATTACTTGTTATTGTTATTATTAAGATTTATGGTGATAAAAAAGTAATGAAGTTATGTAAATGAAGAAGAAGATAATTATTGGTAATGGGGTAAATGAGAAAGAGAAAAGAAAAGAAAAGAAAAGAAAATGCCATGCTAAAGGACACTAATTGGGCCTCAGGTAGCCACACGTTGGGTCGATGAGGGCAATCATGGCAACCGCCGCCCAACTAATTCTGATGTTGCGAGTTAATGACACTTTCCGGCTTTCTAGTATCAGTACGATAATTTATTTTATTTTTTCACGGATATGTCATCTTATAATTAAAGAATATTTGTTTTATTTTAAGTTTCACATCAAACTAAAATTATACTTTCCTTTTACGGTTTATATAAATTTTTTTTAATCGATTTTTAAAAAGTACATTTTTATATTAACGGTCCGAGTGCCCATGCGATATAAATCATAATATGAAATTGAAGTTTTATTTTGAGATGTAATAGATATTGAAATTTTGTGGGACTCTACGAGATGTGTCAATTCGAGTTGAGACTCTAAAAGGTGTGCTAAATTTTAATTAGAATTATTGGAGGCTACTCAACTCTAAACTCTAATTCAAGCTTATACAAAAGCTATTATATTCCCTTTAAAAGACATCTTGAATATTCTACAAATTCATGAAATATTCATAAAGTGATCAAATCGAAATCATCATAGTTCGAGAAATACGCTACTAACGATCCTCAAATTATGGAGAGATCTTATTACGAGAGAAGAATCAAGAGAGGAGCGGAATTGTACCCGCACTATTTGTCAAAAAAAAACTGTGTTGCTTGATATTTTATTTGTGATCACAATTTATTTTTTGTCACTTTAAAATTTGTTGCAAACAAATTGGCACGCCTAGTGGGACCAAATCTGCCCTTCATCTTTTCTTTCACCGATCAAATATGTAAATCTGAAGTCACAAAATTGTNTCAAATTATGGAGAGATCTTACTATGAGAGAAGAATCGAGAGAGGAGCGGAATTGTACCCGCACTATTTGTCAAAAAAAAAAACTATGTTGCTTGATATTTTATTTGTGATCACAATTTATTTTTTGTCACTTTAAAATTTGTTGCAAACAAATTGGCACGCTTAGTGGAACCAAATCTGCCCTTCATCTCTTCTTTCACGGATCAAATATGTAAATCTGAAGTCACAAAATCATAAAGGTGGAAGCATGAGTACTTCATGTCTCGTCTTTGAGTTTCATCGAGTTTGCTCTTCGACAAGCCTTGTAGCAGGGAACATTTGTAGACATATTTGTGGGACTCTGCAGGACATTTTCAATTCTAGTTGGAAATAGGGATGTCAAAAGAATATGAAGGATCGATCGATCCGACCCGACCCGACCCGATTTATATCATTTTTTTCAATAAAATAGTGGATTTTTATTTAAGTGTACAACCGTCCCGAATAATAGGGATGGTCTTTTTACTTTATAAAAAAAACCCAAAAAATTCTCAAACCGAACCAAATGACCTTACGTGTATGTAAATATATTTTATATATTAACAATATGTTAAATCTAATATATAAATATATTTTATAATATTATTCAAATATAAATATAATCCAAGTCCTAGGCCTACGCTGACTGGACGACTTTAGGTCTTTACTCTTTAATTAGCATTTACTTATTATGTTTAAATTTAAAAGATACTATAATAGATACTCCATCAAACAATATGAGAAAATATAAGCAAGCATTCTTATTAAATGTTTAAGATCAAACAATACGACAACAAAGGTTGTACATTCTTGACTTCTTGGTGAAGAATTAAAGTGTTTCCTCAAGAACATACTTGCGAAAGAAATGTTTTGAAAATAGTATATTTTGAAGTGATATTTTAAAAGAAAAAAAATAAAAAATTAACCAAACCATACTGATACCGAAGAGAAACCGGTATGATTGGGATGGTACATTACAAAATATCAAAAAAATTTGGGCTGATATAAATTTTTAAAATAACTGACCAAACCGTCCCATTGACACCCCAAGTTGGAACTCTACAATATGTATTCGATTCTAGTTAGAATTATTTGAGGCTACTCTAACCCTAAAATCTAAATTATGTTCATCCTTCGAAGGCCGTTAGGAGCGTATTTCTCGAACTAGGACGATTCGGATGTGAACACATGTGATTTGGACTTTTTATATTTTATGTTTTCTCAAAACATAAAAACCCAATAAGTTATTAAAATGTTTAAAATGTCTCACTTTTTTATAAAAATCTTACTAAATAAGCATAAATTTATAAAACTGCATAATCACTATTACAAATATATTATTAAAAAACATGCAACATTTATGGGATAAGGGTCTGAAAAATACCCCAATTTTGATCGAATTCGCTGTTGCGATACTAAATTTTCATGAGGACCTATTACCTCTCTACACTATTTAATACAGTATTTTAAGCATATATATTTGCCCACGTGGACATAAAAATAATGCAAAATTATAAATAGTAATGTGTCCACATGTGCACATATATACCTTTAAAATACACTATTAAATAGTTCAGGGAGTAAAAAATACGGTATTAAATAGTCTAGGGAGGTAATAGGTCCTTATGAAAGTTTAGTATCGCAACAACAAATTCGACCAAAGTTGGGATATTTTTCAGACCCTTATCCCAACATTTATCAAATAAACTTTAATCCAATAAAAAAAAAACGGAACAAAAGTTGTAGTGTATTAGTCTTTAATATAATATCTCACACAGTACATACAATCTTCTCACGTTAAATTTGTATTTCTCGATCATATGACCGAGAAGACGAACCAACATTGTTATTTTGAGTCATTTGTCGGTCAATTTGGTTGGTAAATAAATTTGATAAAGAGTAATGAATTTTGGTGAATATAAATGGTAAAGTAGGTAGGAATTGATTTGAAGTAATAATAATTTTTATGTTTGTGAGAATAATCGTTATATGAGATATAAATGGTTTAAAAAGTAATGATATAAATTATAAATTTAATTTATTTATATATGAAATAAATGGTTAGTAGATATAAATGTGAGGTTGTTTTTACAAAATATAAACTTGAGGGTCAATTTTCTTACATTTAAAAAAAAATCTCAAATCAGGATTTGAAATTCTCGAATCTTGCTTTTTGGAGAATTTGAGATTTCAAATCATGATATGAAATCATGAGATGAATCAGCGTGAAATCACATCATGTCCAAACACTGGTTTCATTTCATAATTTCATATCGCAATATGAAATCGCATGCCCAAACGTCTTTTAAATAAAAAATTATTTTTAATATATTTATTAGTCTTAACAAAATGATTTATAGTCACACAAATATCTATCACTTATTTTAGACCACAAATTTCAAAAAATTCTTCTTCTTTTTAAAATTTTTTTTTGTATCTAGTCAAATTAACTCATATAAAATAAAATTAAAAAAAAATAATTTATATAATATCAATACATTATATATACACAATCATTTTATTGAAAAAAAATAAGTTGGCTCTTGGTCCTCATTCGTGCACTTCCAAGCCTAACATAATTATCGAAGGAAGGTCCATATGAAAATCATGACACGATTTGTTTGCTTCTCTCTCCATCACAAAGTTTATTTTTTTGTTTTCATTCGGTGTCCGGTACCCACATTGAAGCCCAACTAAATTCGGATTCGCATCGGGAAGTCCCACATTGGGGTGTAAAGCACTCCCTAAAGGCAATTCTGTGCCCAAGGGAGCTCGAACCCGAGACCTCTTGGTTAAGGATGAAAGAGTACTTACAATTCCACCACAACCCTTGTTGGTTCCATCACAAAGTTTGAGATGTTAGGTTTTATCTTTTTTGGGACAGTTATTTAATGAAATAATGGAAAAGACCATTTATATGTTGTCTTTTCTTTTATCTCAAGAGAACACAAATACCCTCAAGAGTTAAATACCTAATTTTTTTAGAGACGTGGCAAGCCAAATGAGACTAATTCCTTCACCTAAGCGTTTCATATAGAATTCACTACAAAAGAACTAGACCTTTAGCGGTGACAAAAATTGCTACAAAATCCCAAAATATTACCATTCAAGATTATAAGTGATTTTTAGTAGCGACTAAGATCACCCCTTTTAAAAGTCTTCTCTTTTCCTTGACTAATAAACTAGACTATCCACGTGAACAAATAAAACTCAATAGAAATTTCATATGAAAGCCAAGAAAGTTACTTCAGGAAATTCCCTTGGAAAGAAACTAGAAATCTTTGAAGAAAAGTCACTAACTTTGGAAAACTTTAGCAAGCAAATTGTTAAATTATGTCTTAGGTCTAACTCACACCCCAAAAGGTAGCTCAAAGGAAGAATGATTGTCCAAGCCTTATAAGGAGCTCATCCATATCATTAACCACCAATGTGAGACTTTTGTCATTCTTTAACACCCTACCTCACACCTAATGCTTAACATCTGGAGCATGGACAATTTTGATTTTGAGGCCTCCCAACATTGGGTCAGATGGGCCCTGCTCCCAACCCAAAAGTTAGCTCAAAGGGAAGAGGATTGATCAAGCTTTATAAGGAGACAGGAGTCAACTCATTTCATTAACCATCAATGTGAGACTTTTGTCATTCTTTAACACAAATGGAAGCAACTTGTAATTAGCCAAAAAGAGAGCAATTACATTTACTCCTACCCTTTTTGTGAGATGAGCATTTTACTAAAATTATTTGTCTCATATTATTTTATTATTTATTAAATTGAGAAATAATTAATTAATTTTTCTCATTTTACCTCTAGAACTAATATGACCTTTGAAAGTTTAAACAAAAATTTATAGATCTATTTTATTTTTTAGAAAAAGACTAAAAAATATGAATAGTAAAAAAATCAATAAAATTAATTAATATACTCATAATTTCTTAATTATCGTATAACATAGAAAGTGTTCGACGTCCGTTATATAGGACGTAGAGCACAACTAATAGTCAAAACCCCAGAAAAATAGAAGAAAAAACTTTTCTGGCTGGCTGGCTGGCACATCACAATAATGGACAAAAATAAGAAAATGGTAATACACACGTGACTTTCACTGTGGCATGTTTTTAATAAAAATAGATGGATCACAGCCTCCCCAGCTATATTGAAACACTATTAAATAATTTTGAAATAAAATATAAAATTATTTTATTTTATGTTTCACTATAAATATTAATTAAGTTTAAAATTATTGTATTTTAATATTTATACGAAAATGGTGAAGGTAGCTAATTACATACAGAGAGGATAAACTAACAATTTCATGAAATGTCCTTATCAATTTTATCTTGTATAATCACAAATTAAAAAAACAATGTTTCTCATATGTTACAATTTGAATAAAAGAAAATATTTTTTTTTATCTCGTACATATAAAAAGAAAAATTACATAATTATACTTCATTTTCATACTCATATATATTATTATTGGCTATACTTTTAAAATATTACGTATCTTACCACTAATTAAGAGTTATTTTACGTATATCTTCAACTTAGATTCATATATTTTTGCTACAAGCTACACAAAAATAGAGAGAGAGACGAACAAAATTGGGGAGGAAGACGAGTGAGATTTGTATGTATTTATACTTGCGAATCACATTAGATACATGTATATGCATGTATCTGGAGTGATTTGCAGTGGCGAGTGAGATGGGAGAGAGACGATAAAAGCAAGCGATATTTGTTATGTATCTCAAATACGTGCGAATTTATTTGAATACAATGTATCTAGAATAAATTACTCTTAAATTTGACGCCATGTATTCTAGATACATATATTTGAACATATCAGAAAATATCAAAATCTAATAAAATACGTAATATTACAAATTAGAATATATCTCATTAATTAACTTGAATTTAGGTGAGATTGCAGTATAGAACTTCAAGTTTTCAACAACCACTAACCAGGAAAAATCAAAGTCCGGAATCTAAAAATGGGGGGCGTAATTTCAAAGAAAATTGAAGGGCAATTTCGTATCTGAATTTCTATAATAATATTGACCCTGTACTTCCGCCTCCACACGCAAAAAGGGTGTTGGGTGCACAATCGGAGAGAGAAACAGAATCCAAAGAACTCTCTGCGTGTCTCTTTCTCGTGAGTATTTGTAGAAGTTCATAGAGATTCTCAATTTTATTTGATGCAGTATCTATGTAGTTCGATTTGTTTTGTGTTTTAAAGTGATTTTGCCGGTGTTGCAGTAGCAGGAAAAAAATGGCGTCAGATCGGAAATTTCATGCATTTGAGGAGGTCGCTAAGCACAACAAGACCAAAGATTGCTGGCTCATCATCAGCGGAAAGGTTACATCTCTTTCTGTTTTTTCATCTGTTCTTTCTATTGATTTGATTTTAGTTATTTCATGATCTGTGTGGTGTACCGGTTATGGAATTATTATTTTTCTGGTATTTTGAATCTGTTTGTTTTATGAGTTTTCTCGGTGGATATATTTGAGTTGTTGAAGTTGCTGTCACATTGGAATTATCGAATTTATAGTGGTTGGGGATTTTGGTGATAGCTTTGATTTGATCTAGTGAGTTATTTTTACTATTCCAGTTGAATTTTTGTTTGCAATTTTGAGTAGTTAACTTACTCAGTTTTGGACTCTTCTTTGTACCTGGTGGTGTTTAGTTGAAGTGACCAACTTAGGAACTTGGAATATGTGGGATCAGTAACTTTCCTTAGACTCAACTGGAAAATACAAATGTAATTGATTTTGCTCAATAATAGAAAGTTCAAATCCTAGATCCACCTCATCTTGGAACAAGATTAGGAGTTTGACTTATAAGAAAGGTCTTTCTCATGGAACTAAAGAAAAAAAAACAGAGTTTGGGTAGACTTTAGCCACGTGCGGCGGCTATGCGCATGTGTCCCAAAGTGGCGTATATGTTTTGGTAATGGGTATACTTGAGAAAAAAGGTTTGGAATTCGACCTCCCCTTGTACATTCTAAAAGGGAGCCATGGACTCCATTTTCCCCCCTAATAAAATAAATGAGTTACGTTTTCTATGCATAGTAACTGTCTTTTTTCTGTGTTGATGAAGGTCATGTTGGTAAATATGAACGTAAGTTTGGTATCTAATATTGAAATACACTTAGAGATTTCAGTCGTTCATCCTGGAAAACTGGAGAACAGGGTTAGTTGTTTATCTTAGAAATTTGATGTAGAGAGGTTAGCACTGTGGATATGGGAGAGGAAAGTAGAAAGTAAGAAATTAAATTAAATTTATTTAGTTAAGAAAAAAGACAACTGAATTGCCCCTCCCTTGGATCCAAGCCGAACAGTCAATTGGTTTGCCAATTACTTTTGCTACCTTGAAAAAAGGGAGTAGTATTTTAAGTTTTGAGAGTCAGCTCTTTATCTACTCAAATTTAGTGGTGCAGATATGAAAACAAGCATGTGACATTGAACTTGCATATCTGAAGTTCAGTATTTGCAAATAGTGGGTTGTCATCATTATCTGCTAATGTTGGACTTAAGCATTTCAAATGCTGATGATATATTTCGAAACACTGAGGAGTATTTCAAGTAGAGTAATGGTTTTCGCTCACGAGACTTCTGACTTTCAAGTGATTTCTGTCTGAAGTCTGAACTCACTTTCAACTTTCAACTTTCATCTCTTTCGAACTTTAACTGTAAATGCTCTTTTCTTTTCCTAATTCAATCGAACATTTTCCAAATTCCTATTTACATGAACCCATGAAGAAGGTACTTGTTGAAAAATTGAAAAACAAACTGCAGATCAGATTGCTTCTTAAAAATTTATGAGACTTGACCTAAAGTAGATCTTCAATCTAAAAGTATATAAATATACTTCTACAGCTCAGGGACCTGGTCTCTGTTAGAGATCGATATTTTGAACCTTCTTGTGTGAGTGAGTCATCCATTTTCTTCAACAGATTTTTACTCTCTTTTCTTCTCAAGTTGATTGTTCTTCACGAAGTGTTTAATGAATTGTATATTAAGGATAGCAAAGTCAAATATATCTAATGCTATGGCTTGAAGGAGATGTTTAGACATGAGAAACATGTTTTGGTTATGCATCTCGTTTGTTTTCATGTCTCTTTAAGTCCTGCGTCCTGACATGTGAATTTTGTTGAAATATGCTTATGGAGAAAAACCTTAAATAAATCTGAAAAGTGTTATGGAACGGCAAAAGGACGTGTTACTCATGTGATGGTATAAGTTGCTCAATTGGGGGAACTGCCTTGATAATTCCATAAAGGACCATTTGCCTTGGAGCCTTATGTGCACCTTGTCTCTCTTATCTTTGCTATGCAGTGATATCTTTCATTATTATGATTAACAGTGTTCAAGTCAGTGTAGACCAACTTATATCTCATGTTGGATTATTTTCCTTTAAGGTCTTAAAGAGTTTTATGTTTTTCTTTCCCTATAATGAAATATATGAATTTATGTGTGCATATTAAAATGTTTTCAGGTGTATGATGTAACTCCGTTCATGGATGATCATCCAGGTGGTGATGAAGTTTTGCTTTCAGCAACTGGTAATACTTGGTTTTCTTCAATTACTGTTTGTTCTTTGGGTATTAAGTGTCGATGGTTTTTGTGTGGCATGAATTCTGATCTTTGTTCTGTTACCAAAAGGGAAAGATGCGACAAATGACTTTGAAGATGTTGGCCACAGTGATTCTGCTAGAGAGATGATGGATAAGTATTACATTGGGGAAATTGACATGTCAACAGTTCCCCTAAAACGTGCTTATATTCCATCGGAACAAACTGCATACAATCCAGACAAGACTCCAGAATTCATTATCAAAATCCTACAGTTCCTTCTACCCATCTTGATCTTGGGCTTGGCCTTAACAGTACGACACTACACCAAGGAGCAGTAATTCTTCTGAATATCAGTCTGTCAGGCCCTCTTTTCTTGATTTATGTAGTTGTTGAAAGAACACTTGGTTAATCTTGTTTTAGTTCATTATATAGCTGCAACAACTGAATGTGGTCGTCAATTTTGTACTGTGCTTCACAATTGCTATGTCCGATGCCTCTTGGCAGCACTAGACTTGACCTGGTTCGTGTTTATTAGATATTTGAGAATATTTATCCTTCATGTTTAGATTTTTGTGTTTTCTTCTGGTTAATTTTGTTGCAACCAACCTTACTAAATTTCGGGGCAGCTATTAGTCTATTAGTCATTGCAACCAACCAGCCCTTGGAGATGACTAGTCTTGCGCTTGCCTGCCCGCTTTTACCTACACTGGATATAGAATTCTGCTGCTTTCGCTTCTCAGGACTTTTTATTAGTACTAACTTGTTGGCTTGTTCCATTATTCATATATATACATTAATGGGAAAGAAGAGAGTTCGGCTACCTCATGCATTACCATATTATTACTGATATATCCATTATTTCCATCACGTGAAATAAGAGAATATTACTGTTTTAGTCATATTTATATAACAGGGAAAAGGAAAATTTCTGAAATTTATGGTCTCACCTTTTCTTTTGGTAACTATAAATTATTTCGATTTGGGTTGGATGTTATTTTATTAAATCAAAAATATAAAAACATACCCCTACTTAGTAGACTTTTGGTCTGTAATTTCAAGCATTACTAGGATAGCAAATGCTTAGTGGTAACTGGTAGTCCAATGTCCACTGTCGTCGTCTGTCTGAGTAACGGAGTTTTTAGCCCAAACTGTTTTCTCTTTACCCTTCCAACACACCTCATTTTCACTTCTACTCCACAGCCCCCTTCACCACATCTCATAGTATTTGTCTAACTTATTCACAAATGCTTTTAGGATGATAGTTTTTGCTTATGTACCAAACACAAAAAAATAAGTAAGAAAATGTTTTCCTAAAAAACATATTTCAAATAAACCTTTTCCGTGAAAGCATTTTTCTTCATACTGAACACACCCTTTGTTCACAATAGGGACAAGACAACTGCTATGATTAGAGAAGTTACTACGACCAAACATGCCTCCACTCCTCTTTGATCAACAGACGTTACAGTGACCGTCTGTGCCCCAACTTGTTCTCTGATCATTAGTGACTATTAATGTGCCACAGAACTGGCAGGAACTAGTCTATGACGGAGCACTATCTTTCTGGAGATTGTGAATGACAGATTGTAAAATAACAATTTTGTGAAATTTGCAGTATCTCGCAGAACTGTGGCGTGGAAACAGCGCTTCAATAGCTCAGAAGAGCATAAATATTCTGCAGTTGCATTCGAACTCGACACGTCATTGGAAAAACATCATTTAAGATTGTAATGCGTATAGCTATTGCTTTGATGATAAAGTTACAAACCAACCACAGTGCGTGGAAAGGTATGCTATTCTATCATCCACAATCCCATCTCCATTTTGAAAGAGAACATTCTAAAAGAAACCCCATTTGCCTTGGGGATGTTGGGGCAACAGGAGATAAATACTCCAAATAAAAAGCCACCTTAGGAGAGCATTAACAAGAGAACTAAGTTAAAAAATTCAATATCAAGCATGGTACACCAATCAGGCTTCCAGCGAATTGCTACACTGAATTCAAGCAATTTGCAAGTCTTGTATGTAGGAGATAAATCACATAAGTTATTTCCCAAGTGCAGCTTCTTTTTGACATTTGCATGTTTCTTTAGCAAAAGAAAAGCAGCGGCAGTACTTGACCATAAGCTGTCTTCAGGTAGAGCAGTTGTTCCTGTGTACCAGAGATGCATGCAGTGTTTGGTAGCACCATCCCACAAAATAACGTTCGAGCAGCAAAGAGAAAAAATTAGTGTAAAACCCGGATAGCACCATAACAAAGATGTCTACATCTTGTCATGGAGAGTAACCACCAAGTCATGGGCATCATCTAGAAGCTTCCATACATCCAGTTGACCAGCCATGCTCTGACACTCCCTTAAAATTTCATCCATGCTACTATACTTCTCTATGATCTGTTTCCTCCGTTGCAATACAGATGCTGCAATTGCATAAAGCAAGAGATCATCTGTTGGTGGGGCACGCAGCCTAATCCTACTCCAGGGAGACTTGCCAATCCCAGCCCTAATAGCAGCCTGGTCTGCCCACATTACTTCCCATAGGCAGAGCGTTTGCTCAAAAGATAATTCCCGCCTGAAAAGAACTACCACCATTCTGTACACAAAAAAGCAATCCTCTGCTTGTAGCTTCTCCAAGTGTCGATACAGATGTGAATCCTTTTGTTTGATGATCTTAGAAATAATGTTCAGCTGCCTCCTGATTCCAACCTCATCAAGCCTGAAGTTATGCCGAGCCTTCGTCATGAAACCAACAAAGCACCAAAAAGCTTCATGGTCCTCTGTCATTACAGAAACTATGGGTGACAGCAAATCGCTCATCCCCTGGCAATAACCAATTTCAGGGTCATATAGCGCATAGGCTTCAAGAATGGAGACCAGCCGAGCAGCATGTAGGATCCTAGGGGGCTCTAGGTGTTCATAGTCCTTCAACCCAACAGCCTCTGCAAAACGGTGTGCCCTGCTTTCTGATACTACAGCTTGAGATGGGGAGTATGCTATCCATTCGGCGTTAGCACGAACCGCATCAAGCCGAATTATTCGTTGCCATGTAGCAAAATCTTCTGCATTGCAGGGCCGTGACTGGACTTCTGCCTTTGAAGGAGAAGAGTCCTCCTTAGAGTTCACTTCAGCAGTATTCTCATCCATGCTTTCTGCCGAGGGGACAGTTTGACTGATATCAGGATCTGCAGAGGAATCTGAGTCTGATGACTCGGAATCAGAGACATCATTTGGCTCCGTCACTCGTTTGGAACTGGAAAATTCATCTGACATTGTACCACCAGGATTATCAGAATCCTCGACATATGTGCTCCTGTCCTCACTGGAGAGAGATTCCCGGGCAGTAACAACATCGTCATAATCAGGGGAATCCATCCCTTCAGTGATATTTCCTTCACCATCGCTTCCCATTCCACCAGTTTCCCTCATTTTAAAGGTCCCATTGCGTTTCAGCAGTCTGCGACATTCTCTACGATAGCTCTCATATTCCCTCCTGCAATCACAGATTAACTACAGTGGTAAGAAGTATGAATCATGCAGCAAAAAGGTAATTGGAACAAATACACACGAACCCTCTACATTTTTACAAGATAAAAATAAAGAGACTTTCTTTTATCTCAATACTTTTTTGGGGCTAGGGAGGGCCAATTATCTGGTTGTAATACCTCTTCTGATTTCTTATACAATCTCTTTCTTCTTTAGAGCTGTTCAACTCGTAGCTGCAGAGAGACATAAAGTAGGTCAATTTAACTGTAACCAAAGCATTTACTGTACAGAAATAACGAAAAACAGCAATTGCAGAACATTTTTTGACAAATGTAACAATGTTTTCATTGT
Organism: Solanum stenotomum; assembly: GCF_019186545.1. Taxonomy (NCBI): domain Eukaryota; kingdom Viridiplantae; phylum Streptophyta; class Magnoliopsida; order Solanales; family Solanaceae; genus Solanum; species Solanum stenotomum. The sequence continues at coordinate 16,944,249 of NC_064284.1, read as the reverse complement.
CACAGAACTTGACACATATATGATAAAACCAAACTATCTACAAAAGTAATTGGTTTTTATCTGGACAACCTTGTATGAATCATTGTACAGTAGCAGCTGACATTTGGAGTGTGTTTTGTCAGTTTTTGGAATTGACTGGGTCATGCCAAACAATATCAAGGAAGCTTATGAGAGCTGGAGACATTTTCATGGAGAATTGGGATATCCATCAAAAAGTCTTGGGCAATGGTGCCTGGTTCTATTTTTTGGTGCATCTGGAATGAAAAGAGCCATAGATGTTTTGATGGGATTTCAACTCCTAACCATACTCTTAAAGCAAAATGTTTATATAACTTATTTAGTTGGTTTAATCAGACGCCTGCTGTAACTAGTACTGAACTTTTTCTGGACTTTGCCTACTCTTTTGTTGTTCCGTAAGTTTTTGTACAGGTGCAGACAATTTTATTTATTTTTTGCAACTTTTGCTATGCACCTTCTTGATGCCTTTTAATGAAATACCCTTACTACATAAAAATAAAAAATAAAACAAACTTGCAACGAAGTAATCACACTGATGCAGAAGCCTGGAAACTGCTCTCAAGGCATCATTTGGGTGAGGGGATGCATTAACTAAAGAGTAATGACAAATCATACAAATTTATTGCCAATGAACGTATTTCGTTTTATTTAGACTTCAGAAACAACTATTAAGGTAAATGTTGCAATTTATTGTGTATATTTTAATAAAGAAAGTCTAAACAGTAGAGATAGATTTTTCAACAATTTGGACTTTATCTTTGTTGGTTTACCATCTGGTGTCCGTAACACATTCACGCTGTAAAAAGCTCATTGTATGGGGTTTTAGCAATCCCTACCAAAGAGGATTCCATTCCCATTTTCGAGCCCTGGTTATGGTTAAAGTGGGTTGAAGTTTTAACAGTAGAGATAAAGCTGACTTTCAAACATCTTCTTAATATTAGAATATAGAGTAAGTGTTGAAAAGTGCAAGGAAAAAAGTAACCCTTCTAGGGAAATAGACAGGTGAGGTTCAGCAAAAATATGGCATTCTTCACCAAGATGTTCCAAATTGTTTTTGCAGTTTATACATTAATTTTCACTAATAAGCACTTTTTTGGCAAGAGCTTAGACTTTGGTCTAAAATTTATGTGCCTTTTAAAACACCTTCTCAATCTATCGAAGCAAACTATTAAGTTCATGTTTACTCGGTTAACTAAATACTAAACAAAATTTGAAATATAACTGCAGCAAACAAACACGTGATGATATTCTGATATATTATTTTCCAAATTATACGAAATTTTAATGTAGTACTTTTCCTGTAAATACTATACCTCTAATACTTGTGTAAACACTACTGCACTCACCATGACTTCTTCACTCATGTTAATTTGACTTATTTCTTTTTTTCAACCTGCTTTGAAATATTTTTCATTGAGCTGAGGGTCAATCGGAAACAGTCTCTCTACCTACCAAGTAGGGGTAAGGTCTATGTATACTCTATACCCTCCCCAGACCCCACTTGTGATTACACTGGGTATGTTGATGTAAACACTACTGCACTCCCATTGGGAACTTTAAAAAAAAAACCTAAAAACAATGCCATCTGTCACTTCAAAAGGTGTGTACATCTACATGGTAAGGGTAAAAGGATCCAGGACGTAGATTGTCACCAAATGAAATACTCTTAGCACTCCAAGATTAACTTCGACACAATCTTCTACAGAAAAAAATCCCCACATAATTGAGACAGAGCTAGTGACCCTAACATGTATAACTAGCGGTCCAGTAAAAGAATCTGTTTAAAGAGTGACAAAGCATGAGATTACTGGGCACAAATCTGAATGAAGAACATGGAAGGTGGTTATTATAAATAATTAAGGGGAAGAGTATGGAGATGATTTTTATCAGTCACTAAAAAGTAAATGTCCAGATGATAAATTAAGTATTATTCATAATATAATAGAATTCCCCTGCCATCCCCTGTGGAAATTATACAATTGACTAATCAAAGTACAAGAGGACAATAAAAAAGAAGCAAATATCTAATTTATCCTTAGAAAAAAAAGAAGAAAACAAGCAAAACTCAGATTATCAATCTTAACAAGATAAAAGTTTCAAAAGAAAATTTTTAACAAGATAAATTATTACATGAGAAAGAAATACTTACACTCCCAGGAGAAATGGCCAAACCTCGGCCCTGATACTAGGATCAACACCCTACATGAAAGGGCCAATAGATTAGTCAACATACTTGCTCTTGTTTGGAAAGCAAGTAAGAGAAACTGTGATGTTAAACTTTCCATTTCCTTCTTTAGTTGTAAAAAGGGGAGTTTTTTTGTTTTTTTTCCCCGAAACAGAACCTCTTTTATTATTGCATTAACGGAATACATAGTTTTCACTAGGGCACAAAAAAAGAGATTTTCATCCTCTTGGAAGAGAGAGATCTGAAAATTTTGAAACTAGTTGGGTAATTCACGACTCCCTTCCACTCTTTTTTGGATACCAAGCAAGACAGAATGATTTTTCACCATCTATCCCTTAACCACACAAGGTAAATAAACTATTTTTTTCTTTTCCCTTTGAGAAATGTCTCGATTGAGAATTAATGAGAGTTGGCAAATTTATGACTTCTCTACATGTTCTTAATCCAAACAAGAGGAATGGGTTTTCTCGACTCAATCTTATGTATTCCCTTGACCAAGCAAGGGAAATGAAATTATTTTATCTTTCATGTTCCTCTTTTGAGCCTACCTTTCATTCCTAACTTCCCAAACCAACCTTTGAGGTTTAGTTGGCCTCATGATCTTGGTGTACATTGAAATAAGAAGGAAACAAATCTGAAAAATTAAGGTGGGCCAGAAACTCACTCCACTTCGGACTTTCTTTAGAAATTTAATTCCACCATCACGAAGTCTTCCTTCTGGTGTGAAAAAGCTTCTCCACTGTTGGGGTGAAAGAGCGCGTTTTCTTTTTCTACGAGACCATGGTGATTTGAGATGACCTCTGAAATAAATCATAAACATGAGTAAGCATCTTCGTGAACAAGAAGGGGTAACAGTATATTATTTGTTTGTGTTAAGTGCCAAGGTAACAACATCAGCAACTCAAATTAGATTCATCAGACAAGACCGATATTTAGCATGATTAGCAATTTCACATCACTTCAAAACCAACTCACTCAAGAAAACAAGAGCTTTGCAAAGGTTAACCATCAAGACAAGAAGATAATAGAAGAAGTAGGGTAACTGCAACTGAGAATGAAAAAAGAAAATAAACAACAGGCAAGACCACAAGTTCACAACCACAAATTAATGTGTTGAAGGTAATGAACTTAAAACAACTTGAAAGAAGGAAGCAGTCGCAAGATACATAGAGTTCAACATGAAATTAGTACATCACTTAACTGCAAAATATAAGAACACAATCTATCCATCAGCCTATCCCTGACAGATGTGATTTAGCAGCAGTATAGGCAGACCTATTCATGATTCACTGTTCAATCAGAATACCCCAAAACAAAGGACTCCTAATTACCTCCAAATAACACCTCACTAAGAAACCTGCGGAATCTAGGGGTGAGACTGCACCGTGAAGAGTCGTACTATGTTGCTACTTTAATCTCAATCTCTTATAGGACTGTGGGGACTTCATGCTAAATCATCACAATATGCTAAACATTTACCAACACAACTTAATTTAGAAAAACTTTCATCATTGGAAACATTAAATGTAAGCAAAATATACGGAAAAGACCACTTAGAAACACTGCTAAATATCCCATCCCACTGTTAACAAGACAACCCATCCAAAAACCAAAATACACTGACAGTAACTTAAGAGTGAGACCCTGGCATAGAAACGTAAAAACTGACATCAACACCTAGATACTACCTACATCAGAAATTCCCTTTCAACTAGTGAAACCTCACCCCAATCCAAGCCCCAAAAGCCTCCAGATAAAAATATATAACATCCCTGTGCTGGGAAAGTTGGAGAAGAGTTACATATCATATCAAATTGCCATTTCCTTTGTACACTTAATTCATCATCAAAAACACAAAGTTGGAAAACTTGGTGAAACTTAAAACACGAGGTCAACCTACTTGTGTCACTGTAACAAAGTAGAGGAGGAGAAATCAGCAAGAGGTTGAAAATTTCGTAGCTTTCAGAAGTTCTGATCAAGTAAGCATACAAATATAGAAATATAGTCCACATACATTCAATAAAAAAATGTTATCACCTAATGAAAGTCTCCACCCTTATCTAATATAAATCAAATACATTACCCTGACTTGTTCAAAGCTTAGCTCAAGGAATAAATCCACAAGGTTATTGACAACAAGAAATCCAAACAAACTACAACACTGTTATTTATAAAAAAAAATCCAACACAGCTGTCATAAAAATCAAATTTAGACTCGATAATAGCAGCAAAACGAATAATTTAACAAAACATATTAGAGACTGAGATTGAGCAATGGGTTGAAGGAATGAACTTTATCAGTGGAGCATATCCTAGACAGAAAAAGAGGACCTGAGATCGGATCTGAAAAGAATAACTATGCTTATAAAAAAGGCAGATGAATCTTATAGAAAGTGAGAAGCAGATCGAAACATTTTTAGAGAGTGAAAGACAGGAGAGACTCACCGATTAGAGGAAGAAGAAGCTGGTGAGGAGGCAACAACGAATAGAACTGATCTCAAATGAATCCACGACGATGTCGATGATGATGGTGATGATGAAGACGGTGAAGAGGAATTTGAAGATGACGAAGTCTGACTTCGTCTGAGAGCTCTCATCTACTTCTACACTGACTGTTTTTAACTGTGGATAGAAAAAAGAAAGAAAGATCTACTCTACAGATTTCTAGGGTTTCAATAATTCCAGGTTCCTTTTTTCAATAATTCCTTTTTGCTTACAATACGTTGAGTAAATTTCAGCCGGAGATTTTTTTTTTACCTAGTAGTGTAGAAAACGGCGGCGGCCAAGGCGAGACCGGCCAAGGCCGTGACAGCAAAAGCTATACCGGCATTCGAAGGTTGACGGTCCATCCAGAAAGCACCACCGTTTCCTCCGTTAACGCCGATGAATACTCCACCGAGCTTACTGATTCTGGTGCCGATGGATTCAACAACATTAGAAGCGACGGAGGTGAAGAAGAGATTGAGCATGGAGATGGAGAGAGAAAGGAATCTATAATGACGATTCTACCCCTATGCTTCACTGTGCCGATTAGATTTTCCACCATAACCAACCCAACCTTCCCTTCTCAACTGCTTTTTCTCTTTTTTACTTCGGTTTGGCTCTTCTTCTCATGAGTCTCTCTCTTTCTTTTGTCTCTAATAATCAGTATGCTCTTTTTCTTTCTTTCTTTCTTTCTTTGATCACTGCGAGAGCGTCCTAGTGGGTTTTGTTGTGTGTCTATTTCCCCTTTTTATTTTAGTAGTGGGACTAGAGAGAGAAAATAATGCACGCTTTTGCTTTTGTTACCGTGGGGTAGGGGTGTTCACGATTTAGATAAAAATCGATTCAAATCTAAAAATCAAATCAAATCGATAAAATAAAACCAATTTTATTTGGGTTTGGTTTAGTTTGGTTTTAGATTTTTGAAAACTGATAGTATTTGGTTTGGTTATGGTTTTATTCGAAAAAACCCGAAGAAATAATCAAACCGAACCGATAAATTATATACATATATTTTATTAATATACATACTTAATATATTATTTTTATAAACAATTTTAAAGATCTTATACATATTTTCATTAAAATTTCTTTATAATTTACTTATTGAACCAAAAATGCCCAAGATGAAACATTTATCTTATTTATTTCATGTATATGAGTGTCTATGTCAATTTTTTGTGAGACTGAAAATGTTATTGTCTCTTTCTTCTAGGTCAATATAGTGAATTTTAAAGCTTTATTGATAGTGAATTTTAAAGCTTTATTGATAGTAAATTTAGTGATTGAAAGTTTAGTAATTTAAGTCATTCTAACTATTTTTCGTTTTGAATGGATTGTTGTCACTTTTTTCACATTTTAAATGAATTGTTTCTTTTATTTTTGTGTATGGTTAATAACTGAATAACCGAACCAAACCAAACCGAAACCGATAATCACCAAACCGATAAATGTATATTATATTTGGTTTGGTTTGGTTTGGTTTTGATAATTTTAAAATCGATTAAGTTGGTTTGGTTTTGGTTTTGAACAATAACCGATCCAAACCAACCCGTGAACACCCCTTACCATGGGGCATGGAGTTCCCTTTGGGCTTCCGACTTGTTGTTACTTATTATTTCATAATTTATTATAAATAAATATAATGTTTTATTAAATTATATTATATTTTTATTGTTATATATTAATAATTTAAAATAATAAATTTATATATAAAAAAATAGATATACAATAAAGTTACTATGAGAAAGTACTAAATTGATCATTGTAGAAGGGATTTTTTGTTATTATCTAGCAAAGGATTTAAACAATACGATATAATAAAATAAATATTATATTTAAACTAACAAAATTGTATAATACTATGGTTAACAACAATCCAAACAAGGTGTTAATGTATGGCTTACTACATGATTAGCTTCTTAAACTTGTAACACATGTTTCATTTAAATTAGTTTAGTGTACTTGTTTTTCAATATCATATTATACCCAATTAAATATATACATAACTTCTTTAAGATATCATCAACGATTAATTGAATACCTGGCCATATTACAAAGATACTTTTGTTTCATGAATTTGTGGATCTAAATTTGAATCTTATGAATTTTTAGTTCAACATACGATATTTTTTGTTTATTAGATTGCACAATTTGATGAAAATTGTAGTAGTTTGTTGTGTTGATGGTAGGGGTGTGCAAAAATCGAACCGACCGATAAATCGAACAGAGAAAAGTGTTATTGATTTATTGTTATTGGGTTATTGGGTTAACGGTTTCTTAATGGTTTTATAAAAAAAATTATCGGGTTATCGGTTCGGTATTGGTTTTTAATATTGGGTTATTGGGTAAACTGATAACCCATTAAGAGTTAAGACTATAGTAATTTACTACTTTTACATATACATACATATTAGTAAATATTATTCTCAATATCTTAATAGTCATGTCTTTGTCATTTAGCCATCAATTCATACTTCGTTGTGACTTTGAATTCACAACTTTACATTATACAAATCGTCAAAACCTAAAGTAAGAACCATATTCTTCTTGATTTCTCTTTGTCTTACACATGTATAGTTCTTTTCATGTTTGTTATTATTATTGCTATTTTATGAGCTTTTGTAAAGTTACATTATTATCTTGTCGTGTCAAATTTATTAGAGAAATCATATATTTGTTTTATAAGCATTTTCTTATTGGTTAAACCGAAAACCGAACCGTTAAGGACCAAAACCGATAAACCGAAAACCGATAAAAAATTATCTTATTGGTTCGTTATTGGTTTAAAGTATTTAAAAATCGAAAACCGATAAACCGAACGGATAATACATAAAACCAAACCGAACCGATCGATGCATGATAAGGCTCATTTCTCTTATCAGATACAGACATAAAAATAATTGACTTCAATCCAAATAAATTGGGATATATTACATTAACTTTTACGGATTATATTTCTTTCATTTAAATTCAATTTATGTCATCAATTAATCAAGACATGTGTTTGTAGCATAAGTGGTAATGTGGTATCTTGAATATGCATGTGGGCATGCATATGTGATTATGGAGATCTAAACACTTTAATTATTTCTTGTCCCAAAATAATGTTTAATCTGTATTATTTTAGGTAATGTACATTAACTTTTATAATAATTAGTTATATTTTGTATGATATGTAGAATAATATTTATATTTGTATTGTTATTTTAAAAGTGAGTTAGAAAATAGACTATAAGTTGTTTTCAGGATTGAAATGTAACGTCAAATTGAATTTTGAATTTTCATGGTCAAACACTAATTTCAATTAGAGTAAAATATTTTCTAAAAAATGTAAATAACAATTTTTATAGCTAATCACATAATTTAGAAGTGAAAAGAAATAAGCAACCACACACGGCACAAATACTTTTTTGTCTTTTCCATGTCAACACAAAAAGAATATGCAATTAGTTACTTATTGTTCGAATGATTATTCCGAAATGTAAAATTGTATATCAATTAATATAAAATTTGTGATAAAATAATTATTAATTTAAAAGACATATAAAATTTAAAGTGAACAAATAAAAATAAATAAAGTAAATAAAATTATACAAAATATACATAAAGCCTATAATTTTTTTTTATGAATCCCATATAATAAAGAAAAATAGGCAGAAGCACAAACACACATGTTGACGTTATGCTGCCTGTTTCTTTTTTAGTTTTCCACTCGATGTTCGAAGTTCACATTGAAGCTCCGATTAAATTTGAATCGCACATTACTATCAAAAAGTAATACATACCATCAGAAAGTAATACAGACACATATTTTTAAAAAGAAAATACATAGTATAATATTTACTTAAATATTTGGTGGAGTATTGTAAAATAATCTTCATTCTAAAAATGTGCCTCTGCTCTGCTAGACTGCTACTATGATTTAAATCATGATTGCTAAAATTCTCACTCCACATCTTCAAGACTTCAACTACTGGATCAATCTTGTGAAAACTTAGACGTTGTATTAAACTTGTAAAATAAATTACAATACAAAAATATGATAAAATTTATATTCTTTTTTAAAAAATTACCTTTTTGAATAAACAATTTTTTTTCTTATCTTTTATTTGCTTAAAAAGATGATTTTGTCGATGATGGACAATTGTACGGTAATTATTCCTTGTTATCCTTTTTAATCTCTCATTTTTCTAACTTAATCCGAATTTAATTTAAATCTATAATTTCTTAATAATATTGAATAATTAAATTTCGATTTCTAACGTAAATGTCAAATAAAATGTATTTCCTCCTAACCTTGTAGGTACATGGATCATCTAGTCAAACAGACCCCAAACTTGGGGGTGACTTCATGCAATAGTTTTTTTTTATTTTTTATTTGGTGTTTGATATCTACAATAGAGGTCAACTAATCTGGATTCATATCATGTAAGGTATTACTCATCGAGAGTGCTCCCTACTAATTTTTTGTTTAGGATTTGAATTCGAATTTATGATTAAAAGAGAAACAACCTCATTCACTGCACCACATCTTTTGATGGTGACTTTAATAACTGTTAGTTCTTGTTCATTACGATTTACACCCTTGCTCAGCATATACTTAAATATACTCCCCCTCCATTTTTACTTCATGTTTGACTTGACACATTATTATTAAATTTATTTATTTTATTTTTCAAAGTGAAAACTTGCTTCGTATTACCGGTGAATTGTAATTTATGTGTAAAATCACTTTAATCCCAATTATTCAAATCTCAATATAGAAGGGAAATGAATATACTAGTAACAAAAAGAACGTGTTAGTATATGAGAATGAGATTTGGTACTAAATAGTTCATTATAATATGAATGAATGTTCACCATGATTTGCTTTTCATTTTTTACCAGACAAGCGAGCTTTATTGCGCTACATTCGGCCTTGGGTTGAAAAAGTTTTGTGACTCACCACGAATTGCAAGCTTTCTACGCACGCAAGCAAAACACATAAACGCGTCATCAATATGTGTTGTGATGGGATGATTGAGATTTCTCCATCTTTAATCAGAAATTTTGAGTCCGAGCTCTGAAAATAGAAAAAGAATCATGTTGGAAGCTTTCAAAATTGGACTCTGCAATGCACAATTCAAATTAGTCAAACTCTAATATAAATATCAAATATCGGGTGAATCGCCCCATAATTGTGGTGCAACACGTAAACAATATAGGTCAAAAAGCTAGTATTTGAATTTTGTTGTACTAGTTAGTATCAATGGTATTTCTATGCTTCAAAGTCTTAACTAATTTTTGTTGATAAGGGACACGAAACAAAAAAACTACTGCTCCATCCACCGATCTTATAGTTTATTTGGCCTAACTTCTGCAAAAGTCAAAAGCGCTTAGTAAAAAAAACAAAAGAACTTACTATAAAGAATTAAAATAAAGGATTCGTTTTGCCACAGTTTTCTTTCTTTCTTTTTTTCATTTTTCCTCGAAATATTTTCACTTTATTTGAAAATCAGTGTTTGATCATGAAAATTTAAATATGTCTTGAAGCTATATTGGAAATTTGAAAAACATCCGAATACTCAACAACAAAAGGATTAAAGCTGCTGATATGTTAAGTTGGATTCAGGATTTTATGTTTATAGCTTGTAGATCACAACTTTTTTTTGCTCATCATTTTTTGGTAGATTATTCGTGCATATTAAGTGAACTTTTAATATAAATATATAAATTTAATTAAATTACCGAATTCTATCAAAATTTGTAATTTCACATAGATCAACATAATAATTTGTAATTTTCACTTTTCGATCATATCTCTAAAAATTAATTATTATTTATGAAGTTTTAAATTGCACAAATAAATTTATGCTAGACATGTTTAAACATATGGAAATTTATTCCTATTGAACCAAGAATAAAACAAGTCAAAACATCTTCTCCTCTTAAATCATTTGTTTGAGTACTTCGTTTTTGAGAGTTTGCAAAATGTAAATAATTTACTTTATAGTAATAAACTAATTATATAAACATGAAAGGTAAGTATACTTATTTGGTACTCCTAATTAGTATTCTATCCAAATTTTTGTGCTCTTTAATTTTGTTTTGTTTAAATAGACCACTTTTTGCGTTGGTAGGAATATGCAGCAGATTATTTTGACTCAAATTTGCTTCTTTTTATTTGTCCAAATCGAGATGACTCTAAACAATGTGTTTTTTTTAGTTTTTTTTTTAATTTTCTTATTTTTAATTCTTTTGTTGTGCCTTTTGCTTTTGATAAGATATGATGGTGTTCCCCCTTGCTTTTTTTTTTTGGTACCATTCCTAACTTTATTGAGAGCAGATTCTTGAAATCAACGCCCATTCCTCCAAAGAAAAAGAAAATTTGGGTCGCTTTAATAAGTTTTGATTCAACTTTGTCATTAAATTATACACTTCTCGACCAACAAATAAAGTTTTACTACAAAAAAGGAAAGAAATATGCTAAAATTGAAACAATTAATTGTTTGAATCCAAAAATACGTTTAAACGAAGGTATAAAAACTTTAGAAGAACTTATTGGTTAGTTTAATTTTAATTTATCGGTTCAGTTTATAGATTATTGGATTGTAGATATGCTAAATTGTTATTGAACCATTAAAATATTAATTTATCGATTATTGTCGTTATCAATTATCGATTTAACCATTAAGATTTCACACAAAAAAAAACTTTGAAAATGACTTTAAAATAAGGTGACAACTAACAAACCAAATGAAATAAGTTGACAGATTGCATCTTGTTCAAAGTAAATACTGACACCTTGTAGAATTATCAAAAGTCCGAGACAGTGAGAAATAAAAGTATGAAATTAAATATTAATCAAAAAATTTATAATATAAATGTAATTTATTAATATACTACTCGGCTTACCCATTAATAAAAAATTCAAACGTTTAAGAATTGATATCCGATATAAAAATAATCAAAACTATTACCGAATAAACCAATTACCCACTATCAATAAAGTAATAATTTTTTTCAATTTGAATTATTAATTTGGTTCAATTTTGAACAATCCTAATTGTCATAGTGAAAACATGATGGATGAGTAGACTGTGGACTGACGCGTGTCTTTGGCATTTTAATGTGTTTTATTTATTTCCAACTAACTCTCTTTAATATAATTAGTACTATCAACTAATCAGTTATCAAGATACCAAAAGTATGCTCTTGGTGACGTACGCTTAATTAAATGATCCTTTTTTATTTTCAGTTTTACATTTGTCAGAAATAATACAAATAAATGAATAATTGCAATATATATAGGCTCAAGAAGTGAAACATGCTACCAATTTTATAATTGTACGTCTTAGTTTTTTTTTTTTTAATAAATAAAGATAAACTTTAATATTAAAAAATAATAAATGTTTTGCATTTGTTGAAGCATCCAGCTACAGGAATCATTTTGATTATGATAATTAATTAAAATTCTATATATGATGGATCAGTGGCTTACAAATATTACAATAATGTACTAAATAAAGGCCTCTCGAGGGTGTTGTTTGGTCCATATATGTATATTACCCTATTATTAAACATTATTATACATTAAAACTTCAACAAAAGCACAATTATTAAGCCAACAACATCCACTCCTAAATTAACTAGGGGGACATTTTTATTCCTTTTATTTTCTACACTTATCACACTCCTCTACTTTCTCTTGTCTCAGCTTAATTTAAAGGCGAATCTAAAATTAGAATGTTTACATAATTATAAATCTAAACCTTTTTTATTTACTGGAGTTTAAATAAGATAATAATAGAATTTTAACTAAAGATATATTAAATTTCAATGTATCCGTACCTTCTACTCTATTTCTATTTTTGTCGACCTCTTAAAGCTATATAATTAAAGATGGACTTAACTATCGTCGAATTGAAAATGCGGATTAAATAAAATTCTTTTCACGCTCATGTCACATGTATAGAAGTGGCGTTTCCACTTGAATCTTGATCAATTGTGAAGAAAAAAAAAAGTATATTTAGGGAATTGGAATTGTAGCATGAAGGCCGTAATTTATTAATTTATTTACATTGACGATCTCAACTAACTACAAAGAACCAAAGCCGTTCAATTGTTTATAGTATATAGTTTATTTACAACTCTCACTTTCTTATATAATAAATAATAAACATTAATGAACTCTAACCAAGTTGAGGAATTTTTTTACAAAACAACATTGCATCACGGGTAAGTGGAGTACGTGACAGATTGTGCAAGTTGAAGTTTCATTAATTATTTGCAAATTACTTGGATCTCTCTTTTTGTGGACAAGATCAATGAACGAGTTTTGTAATAAGTAAAAATGATTAATTAAAATAGGAAAGATTTCTGTATATTGCTATTGTGATGATCATAATTTTATGCAGGGTGTATTAAATTAAATATGGGACCAAGTAATATAAAACGCAAAAGAGAAATAAGTGTGGATAAGTAACTTTACAAATTGAGGTGCTTTGTTCAGGCATCAAGAAAGACATAAAAAGGATAAGAAAAGATCTTATTGAATCACATTAAGAATTATATATTATACATATATAGTATAGTATATATTTTTGGGGACAAGGAGCAATTGCTTTAACGACAAGATATGTATTTTTTTAAAAATTATTTCAACTCTTTAATTTAGAGATCCCAACAACCGCTACTAAATAATAAAATAAGAATTACGTATAAAGAGACGTATCCTATCTATAAGAACCACTTTGTCTTGCGTATTATATATCTTGTACTTTGGTCTACTTGATCAAATGGGACGCACCAGAAATAGAATGGACAACCAAAAAAATTCATTTTTTTTTCTAATTTAGAAAATTAAGTTTTACGCGTATGTTTCACGTTAATTGTTCACTCGCTTGAATCAGACTCAATCACATTTTGAGTTTGGAGGATCATTCGTTATTCACTCTCTTGCTATTGCCCGTAGGGAGCACTACAACCAAGATATGTATTATCATATAGAAAGAGGTGAAGCATAGCGATTCGTACTACTAGAAAAGTTATGCTAACCAACAGACAATACAATCATTCGATAGCTGCTAGGCACAAAAGAACATAACAAATCACGTAGATAAGCCTTTACCTTTGAGGGTGTGGATGAATAGTTGGAAGAGTCGGTCTTGAAAATCGAATTATTTTTAGAGATATCGAGATATTTGGGGTTCAAATCCCTCTCCATCCACAAAGTCATAAGTACTCGATTTGTTGCCTTATTTATAGATAAGAACGAAGTTGATCGACTCGATTCAACTTAACTGATATATAGATGGAATGACCGTTTGTGTTATATTTAGTTAGGACCATATCTCCCTTTTCGTCTACAACACAACTAAATCTTACCCTCACCCTTACCTCTCATTTTATTAGTCTAGATTATATACAAGTGTGTTTAAGATGATATTTNTCGATAGCTGCTAGGCACAAAAGAACATAACAAATCACGTAGATAAGCCTTTACCTTTGAGGGTGTGGATGAATAGTTGGAAGAGTCGGTCTTGAAAATCGAATTATTTTTAGAGATATCGAGATATCTGGGGTTCAAATCCTTCTCCATCCACAAAGTCATAAGTACTCGATTTGTTGCCTTATTTATAGATAAGAATGAATTTGATCGACTTGATTCAACTTAACTGATATATAGATGGAATGACCGTTTGTGTTATATTTAGTTAGGACCATATCTCCCTTTTCGTCTACAACACAACTAAATCTTACCCTCACCCTTACCTCTCATATTATTAGTCTAGATTATATATAACTGTGTTTAAGATGATATTTTTTACTTGCATACCAGACACAAAAAGATGAGAGAGAAACCAACTTACTTTTTAATAAAATATTTTCCATCGGACCAAACACACCCTAAATATGCTTTTACAAGTTGCTTGAGGAAGTTTGAACTTTCAAGTTTGGGCCTAAAAGAAGAGCCCGTTGGGCATATGGAAAAATAACGTGAGTAAACTAAGTTCATCTAATTATTCGAAACAGTCATAGTCTAAAAATATGTGCACGGATATGCAATATCAGTTGAAATCATTGAATTACTAGTGGAGACAGGTATCATCTAAACTATAATTTGTTACATAATTTAAATTCATATTAAAATTAAGTAAATTTTTTAACTGTTTAACGTTATAGACAAATAGCCTTTTGCATTACAAATCCATGAATTTTCATGGATTAGTTATCCATACTTTAATACCAACTAAAATGTATAACTAAGTTTGCATTAGTTATAGATCGGTTGAAAAAAATGTATCAAATAAGTTACTAGTAATACATAAAACTAATACATGCAATTTTTTTTCTAATATGTTCTACCAAACGACCCGATACAATGTCTATAATTAAGATTCAAATTTCAAGGATGGATAGTTCGTCTTGGAAAAACAAAAGGGAAACAATTTGCCACCAAAAACCCCCTTTCTTTGGCCCTAAAAAGGAACTCCGGTACAGTAGACTGCCGGAGAAGGAAAATAAGCTCTCTATCACAAGTTGAGATATCGGGAAAATTCAAAGAAATCACCACTTCAGCTAAATATCGTTTTGGCTCAAGATGCATGTTGCAAGGGAAATTAGGAGTTCAATGCAAAAATATCATGGAGGCAGAGTTTTTTAATTTTTGGTTTGAGAAATTTAAGCTCCTTGTTCCTTGATCAAGTACCTTTTTCTTTTCCTTTAAACGTAAATCAAAATCCCAGAGTTGATTTCTTTTTCGTTATTCCATTTTATCAATTTGCCAGAGAGGGAAATATAAATAGTTAGGCGTATGATTCGTCCCACATCGGTGCTGCAACATATATGTCTGTTGTTTATAAACTGAGCAACTACTACCTATGGACACGACCTTACTTGAACAGGATCTGTTCTATAGGCTCGTACCACTGTATCCTTGATTTCTAAGGAGACAGGAAACCAAGTCTGGTTGATGAAGCATGGCCATGTGACTAGAGCGTGATTAACAGCTTGCTATGCTCCTCGAGCTGTGGCATCAGTTGATGATCGTTCTTGAACCTTTAAGAGGTTTGAGATGGTCTCATGGCTGTCTGACAGACTCCTCATTCTTTTTGTTCCTCTTTCGTTCTCCGAATTCTCGCTGTGCTAGCTTTCTGTTTCAGCACTGTTTGCTTCCATTTTGGGTCGCCATTTTTCAGCTTCTCTTTGCTATGCTCCTCGAGCTGTGGCATCAGTAGATGATCGTTCTTGAACCTTTGCGAGGTTTGAGATGGTCTCATGGCTGTCTGACAGACTCCTCATTCTTTTTGTTCCTCTTTCGTTCTCCGAATTCTCGCTGTGCTAACTTTCTATTTCAGCACTGTTTGCTTCCATTTTGGGTCGCCATTTTTCACCTTCTTTTCAGTGATGTTTTCTGACTGCAATTTAGAGTTCTTGGCGTTGAACGAGTAAGAAGGCTAGTAGTTAAAAAGTGACTAAGGATGATTCTCAAAGCTATTCGACATAGAGTCAACGCTGTGATCCAAAGGCATAAAGCGAGGAGAAGTACACTTAACTCTAATGGTAGATAAATAATATGATTGTATTCTAGTATTAGAAGACAAAATAGTCATTGAGGTGTTTGCTTACATAGTAATAAAGCTGCTAGGAAGCTTACTATTACAGTTACGTGTGTAATGGTATTTTCCACCTGAACGGCTGACTCATTTTAATACAAACTGAATGTTTGGCACTGTCAAGTTTTGAATGTATGTAAATTGAGCAATAGTAATATACAGAAGTAACAATCTATGAATAGCTATCACTTGTTTTATTGCTGACAAAGGAGGACAGCACCTACTAAGCTTTGCTTTGCATTTGGTATATCACACCCTGTTACTGTTGCAAACAATCTGTACACATGCCTAACTTGTAGATGAAATATAATAGGAGAATGAACTGCAGTTTTATTACCGAGTTCCTGATAGTCAAGGACCCTTACAGAAACAAGTGAGGAAAAAACTGCCAAAAAGTGGATCATGGCATATGAATCCTCAACATTTTACAGACAATACTGGGAAAAACAACCCTTCTTCAGAATGTATTAGAATAATAAAATACACACAGGTGTGAAGCACTAATACGCAACTCACACGTCTTCATCCTTACAGCTTCGAAGCTGCATCCTTATCTAAAAACCAAACTAATTCTCCCTCGGGTGAAACCATCTGCACAGGCAGCAAATCAGAACTTTTATCATCACCTAGCGATTTATGCACTACATCTGCCTTCCCAGCACCTACTATAGCAAGTGCAATATTTGCAGATGAGTTTATTACAGGGAATGTAAATGTAATCCTGTTCGGTGGAGGTTTTGGAGAGTCCTTGATGAAGGTGACCCACTTTTCTTTCTCATGGACAAGAGGATGCCCGGGAAATAAGGAAGCTATATGTCCGTCTGGACCCATACCCAAAAGCATTACATCAACTTTTGGAAATCCACTCTCTTTAGAGATGTCTAGAATCTTGCTCTTAAGTAAGTGCCTTAGACAAGTCTCGTAATCATCTGCCGCAGCCTCTGCTGATAATGCATCATTTATGGCATACACATGACCAGCAGGAATAGGTATCTGCCAAAGAGAAAAGTTAAGGTGAGGTTAGAAGTTTGGTAGAAAGAATTAAAGATGTCAACTTAGAATAATGATGAAGTAACAGCTATCATAATTCATAATAAGATCAAACAATGTGGGCAGTTCACATGTGAAGCAAGTACTATGAGCAAATTGAAATCCAAAATGATGCCCTTGGCAGCCATGCATCACTAAACATCTTTTCTGATACGAATTGGATAATTTAGTTCACAACCATCTTTATTTAAATAGTCTGTGCTTCAGAGCTAGTCAGACTGCCAAATAAGATGTCACGACAACCCAACTTGTTCGGGATAACGAAGAGACTTAACTGAAGGTAAGTAGGTCAACATTGAGGGTGCAATTCAAACCCACTTATTCATCCTTATATTAGAAGGAATCCAGCGAAGTCAACATAAAGTGTCCAACTGATCTTATCAGCAGCTCCACATGGTATTGAGTTGGGCAGTTTTTGCTCTTTTAAGTTTCCCAACATGCACAATTGACAATTGTGCTTAAGCTATAATTACTTTTCAGTTGATCCTCTAAACCTCAACCCCACTAAACTCTTCTAGCTACAAAAATCTCCAAATCATTTCTCATTAGGTAATCTCTACAATTGTAAATGTTTGAAGTATTTTGCTAATATTCCATCATTTTTCATAATACAAAACCCCCCACAAAAGAAAAAAGGGACCTCAGTTGTTTAAGGAGGGATTCAGGGGTTGACAGGTTCTATAAGAAGTAATTTTCTATAAGAAGTAATTTTATATCAGAATTCTGTGAACCAAAAGCAAACTTCAATGTTTTCTAATAAAAAAGTGGATTCTGTTTATTCCAACATTTTCTACAGTGCAAAGATTTTCTTTTTCATTTGTTGTTTTTACATGAATTACGTAACATCATCACATATCTTAAGAATATGTAATCTAAAACTTATTTAACATACAGCTTCTCCGCACAGTTGGTTCCATGGTAGATATGATCATGTATACCAATTGTTTGTCTTCGTCACATATGACCAACCCCCTCCCCCCCTCCCCACAAAAAAATAAATATAAAATAAATAATATATATATATATATATATATATGGAGAGAGAGAGAGAGAGAGAGAATCCACATAGGTAGAGATTGTTTCTTCCGTCCATCTTGAAGAGACTATTCAAATGACAACCCACCAACCCACACCCAAAAGATCTAAAATCCACATCCAAGTGTAGACTTACCACACTTTACTTACAAGGATGTCTTAAGTATAAAACTCGATCTGGCTAACTAGCGTTATTTTCTATCAAATAAAAAGAGAGGGGATTAGCTTTTTGTAGGAGCCGAAGATGGGCGTATCTTCACTTCCCCTTCTAAGTCAAAAAAACTAAAACTGATAAATTGGTTAATTTTTTATTTTTTTCGAGGATAGTAACACTAATCTATATATTCACAGGGGTATACTACATCCAAAATATGTAGTTCCCCTTCAAAAGGTATTACAGACTAATTATATTGCCGCCTATCACCACTATTTCTTACAAATAATCTAAAACATCCAAGATATCTTCTGCTTGTACTAAAATATTCTGTTTACACCAAAAATAAAACAACAATAGATAAATTGGTTAATTTTGCAGAATAGCTTTGCACATTATTGATCGAGTGTGCCAAAAGATAGGGCCAATCAACATGGAGCTAAAGCCAAATGGCGACATCCCAAGGGGGTGAATAGGGGTATCAGTTGCAGGGCTCAAGGTTCTTACGTATACCAAGTGCTTCTCCCCTGCACCTCAGTGGTAGGTTCCGCTTACCCATAATTTGTCAAAAAGCTTCTGGCAAACACTCATTTTATCTCTAATGACAATTATTTGTCCTTTCTCCTACCTATGAAATCTAATTACTTGTGACGGCTTCTCCTGTCATTTTAGCCCATTGCAAAGCATATGTTTCTCTCAAATCACAATAGAAATTGTGTAATTCTCAAATGTAAACGTGAGAAAGCAAATATTGTACACCCCATAGAGGTAGAAAGGGGGAGCCATCTTTCTTTCTGCATTGTCATCTTTTACGATGTCAAATACCAGCCAAGCACCTGAGTCACCACACATTTAATCAAATAACATCGACTGTCTTTGCTCTATCTAAGAAGAGGCAGCAGTCTTTGGTTGCAGCTTACCACAAGGATCTTTACTTCCTTAAGATTTTGGAATAGTAAGGTCTGTAGATCATTAAACTGAATCTTGAGAGGTGCTTCCCTGGAAGTTTCTTCCTCGTAGATCTCATGAAACTTAAATGATTTTCGTGCTAGCACGTAAGAGCAACATTTATTATTTGATCTATTGAACAGAGAGTGCACAAAATGTGTTAAAGATAAGAAATCTAGTGTGAATTACATTTTAACAGGGAACATCATATCATTTTAGTTCTCACTGATACATTAGCAGGCTTATCTTACTTAATTTCTTAATCTATGGGACTGCGGAAAAAGATATGTTTATAGTATGCATGACTTGCATTCCTTGTTCCCGCTGGCCTAACGCCATCACATAATTACTTTCTCAACTGATTTTCCCAAATATTTCATCTGGAGTTGATGAATGAGAATCTGAAAAACTATTCTCCATCAATACTGTGCACTTTAGTCTCTGTTCACATTTTCCCCCGCAAAACTTATTTCTCAAGGAGATTGAGACCATCGGCATAGCTCGTAACTAGAAAAAAAGAAAACTTTTTTTATAACCTGGTGTTCGGGCACCTCTACTAATACCTAGGGGTATCTGATTGAACAAATGAGAAGAAATCACTAGTGCAATAAACCTACTGCGTCCTACATTTCAATCGGGCTAACAAGCAAAAGATCACAACAGTTGGGAAAAACAACAAATAAACAGAGGAGTGGTGAAATATAATGGGAAGAAAGCTAATGAAGAAACTACACTACACACTGAGGCAGCAGCAATAAATAAAATCAATACTTATATTGTAGGAAGGGGAGCAAATATACCTTGGATAGAAAACCATCATAAGCAAGCAAATAATTGCTGTCGGGATGATCCTTTGGAACCACTCTCTCATCCACCCAGAAAACGTGCCATTTGGACCAGTCTATTGAATCAATATATGGTGGCTCCACCAATTTCCTGCGACAAACATTAGCAATCCAAAATAATACTAGTAGAATCGAATAGAATTAATCAATGAATACCTGAGAGACTTGATAAGTGAACCACCGGAAACAACCACAGTAAAAGCATCTCTCTCTTTGCAAAATTTCTCCGATAAATCGGCAGTGTACTTCGCTAGAGCCACAGCAAGTTCCTCCTCGGAATCGTACACTTCCACTTTCGCGCTCACTCTCTCAGCCATTGATGCTTTTGTACGGCACTGAGATCTCCAGGAATTTGTACTCAACACTGAGTTTCTCCGATGCGGGTGAGAGCAAAAAAGTGGCTTTCCAACAACAAACGAAGAGGTCAACAGAATAGGTCGGCGGATAGGAGAGAATCGGGTAGGCGAGATGCGCGAGAGAACGGGAGAAGAGGAGACTAGGCTCAGTGCACACTCAGCCATGTTACTACTATTAAATAAGAATGAAGTGACTGGTCCATCGGCGACACACAAAGAAAGAAGTTAGTCTGCTGGAGGTTTTGGGTTGGTGAGCAGCTGGGCGTGGCATTCAATGTGGTTATTTTTTTTTGGTAAAATATAGAGAAAACGATCATGCTCCGTATTTTATTTATTATAGTTGTGTTTAATTTAAAGAGTAACAAAAAGTAGTAATCAAATTGATTGAAATGGTGCTTAATTTGAAGAGTAACAAAAACTGTTCTTTGATTCCTTATAATTTTAATCTCTATTTTATTATTATTGCATAACTAATATCTCTACCTTTTTAATATTTACATAAATTTAACTCTAACTAGCTGAATTATAAATAAATTATCCATAAATGATTACCATTGTTTGTAATATATAGAAAAAAACTATCATTCATCCTTCATATATAGATGTTATGTTACTTTGGTCTTTCATATATCATAGTACTTGATTAAAATGAAGCTTAATTTAAAGAGTAACAAGAAGTTTTTTTTATTCCTTAGAATGCTAAGGAATCGTTTAGAGGTTAGAATGCTATATTGGTTGATAATTTTAAAAGTTATAAAGAAATATATATTATTATTGGAAACTCACATAAATCCCACTAGTTTGTGAACTAATTACATAAATATACTTTAGTTTACAATGTTATATATTTTACCAAATGTTGCTGCGTTTAGATACGTTGAGATACATGTATCTCATAATACATGAAGTCAAAATTTAATATAATTTGTTCTAGATACACTGTATCACTTGCCTCTCCCCCATCTCGCTCGTATTTGTATCCTATATACATGCTAAACACATCAGATACATACAAATACACGTATCTAGTGTGATTCGTATGTACATGAGTTACATAATAAATCTCACTTGCCTCTCTCCATATTTTAGTGCACATGGTAGTAAAAATACACATATCTAGGTATATTTTCCTTAATATATGGTAGGAACTTTCTCTTAGTGATAAAATACGTAATACTTTAAAAGTATATGTAATAATAATATATATGGTAGTGGAGTATATCCAATTATGCAGTTTCTCCATTATTTTATGCCGGATATAAGGTAGAATAACTAATACATATTTAACTATCACTCGATGAATAATTAATCTCTGCATAAAATTATACATAAATTCACCCATAACCAATCCATATATTACTAATATTAGCACAACTCTAACTAGCTGGATAAAAAATAAATTCTCCATTTATTAGTTTTCATACAACTTATACGACGTTTAGGAGGTAGATAGAAAATAAGTTATTCATAAAATTATTATGACGTTTGGTTGATAATTTAGAAACCTACATAAATAAGATGTATAAGTTACGAAGAAATATGTGTACTAGTATTTTATGGACAATAGAAGATAAAATAACTAATACATGGAGTATAAAATAATACTCCATAGATTTATTCAAAACTAATTCTTACATTACTAATATCTGCATAATTCTAACCAACTATCAAACAACTCCCGTATCTTTTACTCGTTCGGTAATTTAAGTAATGAAGGTAAAATATTCACATACACATATTACTCAATTAAGTTTAAATGTATGCATTTTTATTTTTAATTATATTGCTTGATTTAGCGTAAATAAATAATTACCATTTCTACATCTAAAGCATAATTCATTAATTTGTCATATTCAAATGCACAAGGAGGTGAATATAATTACAGAATTTACACAGGTGGTAAGTGAAATTTACCCTTACATTGGCACACTCGTACGACGTCGTTCTCATCAAGGGGAAATCCTAAACCCTAAAATCCCCCAATATAAGCTTCCTGAAGAAAAAAAACCCTAATCTCCATCAGAAAGATAAGATGCAGATCTTCGTGAAAACCCTAACGGGGAAGACCATAACCCTTGAGGTTGAATCCAGCGATACCATCGACAATGTCAAAGCCAAGATTCAGGACAAGGAAGGTATTCATCTGTTAAAAATTTGATCTTTTTTTGGTTTAATTTCTTCTCGTATTTGATCTATGGAACTGAAATGGTGTTCAAATGGAACTAATGAATGGATCTCAACAAATGAATTTATGGGTTCTGTATATAGGTATTCCACCGGACCAGCAGCGACTGATCTTTGCTGGTAAACAGCTTGAAGATGGGCGTACACTGGCGGATTATAATATCCAAAAAGGTCTGTGTTGGATTAACAGTTCGCAATATTAGCGATTGTTTTATTGTTTATTAATTTGCCTTTTTAATGAATTTTATTTTGTATAAAACAGAATCAACTCTGCATCTTGTCCTGAGGCTCCGAGGTGGGATCATTGAACCGTCTCTTATGGCCTTAGCCAGGAAATACAACCAAGAGAAGATGATTTGCCGCAAGTAAGCTCTACATTTAGCGCTTTGGTTTACTTATCCGTATCATTTGATGAACTCCACATATCAAATAATTGTTGTGTCAAGATGCATTTATTTCAATTGAATTTAAACTCTTTAAGATGGTCTGTACAAGAATGTTTTTGTGTTAAAATCACAGTCCTTTATGAATGCGTGCTTAGATTGCATTTGGGTGTCAATGTCTTGACCTTTGCTTAGGTTGCATTTGGATGTCAATGTCCTGACCTTTTCCACTGATGGTTAATAAAAAACTTCCAACACGGTGATTAAATGGATAGAAAGCTAAAAATGGTGGATGGGAAGTTGTGAGTTGGGGTTTATTCCAAAAAAAAACATCTCTGGTGCAATACCTTGAACACGAAACTAACAATATTAGTAGCTGTTTCTCTCTGATTCTAGCTTGCACACTTTGGGTTGTGTGCTTTGGCTAAAGGAAAATTAAGGTTCTTGGAAGGCATCTTATGTGTGAAAATCTACCAAATATTATCAACAGATATCAACCCTGTTTCTAGATCCTCCAGTATAGCCATTTTACACATTTATGTTCTAATATTATTTTACCACATGGTGTGCTGACGTATGTATTCATTTTAAAATGGTAATTTGGTATACCGGAAGTGTGTTGTTTGCTCAAGAAACTGTTGAACATGTCCATTTTCTCTTCAGTTATTATTATATCATTTGAGGGGCACATGTATCCAGAACTCCAGTTTAATCATATTTTCTTTCTGCAGGTGCTATGCCCGTTTGCATCCACGTGCTGTGAACTGCAGGAAGAAGAAATGCGGTCACAGCAACCAGGTAACTTCTTTTGAATTTTCTGCAAGATTTAGTATCATGTAGTTCAACTGGACTCTATACACTAAACTGTTTCTTTTGTTACTTGCTTTGCAGTTGAGGCCAAAGAAGAAGATCAAGTAGACAGTCGGTTGCATTTCCTGTGGATATGCTATGCCAATCACATGATTTTGTAGTTCTTTTGCTTAGTTCACATTTTGGTGGATCTATTGTTGTCTGTTTAACTGCGGCACATTTGTTTAGACCCCAGTTCCATTTACAAAAAGAATTTAGTGCTCTTTTGAGTTTGTTATGATTATGGGATGTGTTTGTTTTCTTTATTTTCGAGCAAGTATTGTTGGTTCTTTGGTTGGCGGGTTTTCTGTTATTACCAGCAGTCGGCATATCTCGAATGTTGTGATCCTACTCTCTTAGCCTTGAGACAAAGGATCTAAAAATTTACCTCCGGTGAACAGGATATAAATTACACCTTTGCACAAAGCTACCTTGCAGATATTTGAGAATATGCATATTCGAAGAGCAAATGATTCAAATGTGTACATTGGTATCCTTTAGCTCGAATACTGCCTTCTATAAGTATATCTTCCTAAACATATCTATTATTTGGAGAAGTTGTCACTTTGTCTGAAATACATTTTGGATCATCTTCTGTGGAGAATCAAGAGCTGCGTATTCTAATTGGAGCAATTCATCGGAACTGAGTTGCCAACCAAGGGCTCCTAGGTTCTGTTCAGTTTGTTTTACAGACTTGACTCCAGGGATAGGAATTGTACCCTTGCATATACACCAGTTGATAGCTACCTGCATTGCGACGTTATGTTAATAGCTATACCTCTTACCCGGTGATTTCAAGGTGCTAAGTTCAAAGGGAGCAAGTATTAGTGAAGTGAAACTATACGTTTACCTGTGGTATTGTTTTCCGACGTCTTTGAGCTATTTCTCTCAGTGAGGTAAGTAGAGGCTCCAATCCAGGCAGAATTTGTCTAAAGAGTAATCCCCTACAAGTGATGTTTTACGTTGAGATTAGTATCAAATAATCGTGTGAGCTGTACTTGCTCGTTTACTAGTAAGAAAAATTCAACTTGGGAAGAAATTGAGTGTGTGTGTACCTTGGCCCAGGTGGAAGATTAGAGGGCGTATATTTACCAGTGAGCATACCAAGACCCAGAGGACTGTATGCTATGACCCGTATGCCTAGTGAATCACATATATTTTTTATCTCCATCTGATCACTTCCCATACTCAGCAATGAAAATTGTACCTGATGTTGGAGAGCTTACCGGCTTAAGATTGTCACACCAAAGCAAGCAATGATTCGAATTAATTCAAAAAATAATTTGGTCATATGGAACTTGATGACCACTAACGATGTTTGAACATTAGAGATGATTCTCTCTTTCTTTGGATAACATGTGATATCAAGGCTATCTTGTGTGTCCTCGATGAATATGGGATACATGCTACCTCCTACTAGCACAGGTACATACCAGATAAGTCAGTCCCATTAGAGGCGATTCATTTTCTTAGACTAACCAGAAGTAATGCATATTCGGTTTTTGACACTTTTAAACAACAGAGCATCCCACACTCTGTTAAAGAAACGTAACTGCATACGTAATAGTAAAGTAGGAAGAAGACTCAGCACCTGGGCTGAGCGCAAGGGTACTCCTCGGTCATCAAGATATTTGTGTATTTTCAGCAGCTGCTTCGGTCCATAGTTGCTCACTCCTACTGCACGAACTAAACCCTGCACGAGATGGAAACATTGTAATTTGATTTTATCCATAGGTGATGATAAAGACCAGATTTAGCAGTCTTTTAAGAGTGACAGAATAACACCAAAAATATAAATCTCCCTCACACAAATGCACGCGAATCCAAATATATACTTTTAGTTAATAGTATTAGTAACCTTGTCGTACATGGCAACTAAACCATCCCAAAGAGCTCGTTCCTGCAAAGGTGCATAATTTGCAGTTGACCAGTGCAATTGTCCTATTCCAATTTGCTCAATTTGCATCCTATCCAGAGAAGACCTGTCACAAAGTTCTGTTTAACACAATCATCTTGTTGCTTCATAAGAATCAGCTAAATTATGAACCTAACGTTTTTCTTAAAAGTTTGTTGTAGTTCACTTCTGACAAACATGTAGTAATTCTTATCAAAAGAAAATTCTACAATAGGTATTTTTTTCCCCATATTACTGGAGTTAAATATTCTGATTATCAGTATGTTCAGAAGAAATGAGGATGAACAGTACTTGCAAGCATTCACAAATTGTCCAGGTGTTAGGCGCCATGGGTATGCTGCAAATTTTGTTGCAATAACAATGTCATTCTTTACTTGCTCGTCTCCTGAAAACATGATAAGTTGAAAACTTAGAAAACAGAAGTGAATTTCGGTTACCTTAACAAACTTACTGAGCACCAAATGCTCAGACAGAAGTCCAACCAAGAACGGAAGGTATTATGTAACTCAAAAGTTTAAACAATGTTACAGATTTACATAATTGCTGAGAGTAGCAAACAATTCTTCAAAACAACATATTAAAAACATGAAAAGTTGGGAAGCTAAACTAAGTTCAATGCTGCTCTATTTTTCCATTAATGTGAAGAAATTAAAATGAAACGTAAATGTCCTGTGACTGGATCACCTGAATCACCAATGTAATTCTACTCCTCGTTCCTAAAGAGAACGATTTAAAAGTATTTGAGGAGGCCTAGACACCGCCACCACCACCACCACCAACATGCCACTGTAATCCCACAAATGGGGTATGCAGATAGTAGTATGTATGCAGATCTTACCCTTACGTTTGTGGTCTTGTGGAGGGTGGCCTAGACTAGTGGCGTAGCTACATGGATTGGACATCCTTCGTCACAAAAAAAAATACCGTATATACAAGTTAAGTAATACACTAAATGATAAAATAACGTGTATTGGACACCCTTAACACAACAAGCTATTGCAGCCTAATGGTTTCAGACGCTTGTCATGAGGCAATGCTTGTGTATTTGACTCTCACTAGTAGCAAATGTTTTTTCCACTTTTTGGAAAGAGTTTTTGTAGTGCTATTTCTGAACACCTTTTGTGAAATTCCTGGCTCCACTAATGGCCTAGACACCATGGTTATAAAAAGAAAATGTAACAAATTGGTTATTGAAAACTTCCTAATGCTGCCTGTGAAATGTTCAAAAGCAAGAATTGGTTTATTTTCCTAATGACAGAGTTTCCAAACATGAATATATATAGGGATTACTTTTAATGAGAAACAAGAACAAAGCAATGTGACCTGGAAACTGGCGAATGAATTTTCCAAGAAGTTTCTCACTTTGTCCATTTAACTTTCCAGTCCCATAAGAATCAGCCGTATCAAATAGATTAATACCATTCTCCACAGCAAGATTGAAAGTCTGCTGAAGT
This sequence comes from Solanum stenotomum, assembly GCF_019186545.1. Lineage (NCBI taxonomy): Eukaryota > Viridiplantae > Streptophyta > Magnoliopsida > Solanales > Solanaceae > Solanum > Solanum stenotomum. Next base: position 16,916,792 of record NC_064284.1, on the reverse strand, counting down.
TCAGAGTCCATGGAATCTTGATAACCCCAGAGAAGCTGATTGCCCCATGCCCAAGTACCAAACCCCATTGGAGATACTGTCAAAGGTCCCATATTTACCTGTAAATTCAACTCAATTAACCTTTATAAACTTGAAATTCGTGCAGCTGAGCAAAAGGAGATGAAACGAAAAATACCTTTTGCCATGGCCAGAAACGGGGAATTTTGAGGGATTTGAAAACAGAGGAAGATGGAAGAGAATCACTTGTAGAATTGCTGCATCTTATGTTGAAAGCAATGGATTTTGAAGCTGAGAGGCAGAGAGCCATTGCTTCCAGGTGAGGAAGACAACCTTTGGATAAATTTTCAGATTATAAAAAAATTAAAAAGAAAAATCAAAAGTTATTAAAAATTTAAATTTATAAACTAAAATAAAAAATAAAATGACGGCTGTGGGATTTGAACCCACGCCCTTTCGGACCAGAGCCTAAATCTGGCGCCTTAGACCACTCGGCCAAACCGTCGTTGGATGAAATAATATATCTTCTAATTTTATTTATAACTTTGAATATTTTTATTTTTAATTTGTGTTTTAGTCTCTTAATATTGATGACAAAGTGAGAATTTAGTCAGATATGATATCTGATAAATCATGTTAATCTTTAATTAGGTTGACATATTTTGATCCTAATTTTTGCGAATCTTTATAAATTTAACAAACTATTAAGCACTACATTATTTAATTACTGGAATTTATGTTAAATTATATATTTGCTACCATGCTATTTCATATTTGGGATAATAAAATTCTAGTTAAATAGTCTACACGTTATATTTTCTTTTGCATAGAGATCAAAATATTACATCTTAATTAATTGAAGTTTTAATTAAGTTAGACAACAATCATTAGGAACAAAACTAGAATCTATCTTTCTTTATCCCCATGGTTTCTTATTGTTGAATCTTTCTCAAGTGAATTAACTCAATTGTGAAAAAACGTCAGCAAATTGGTAGAGATACTTACATGTATCTCTACTCTAGTGGTGTTACTATTAATCTGCTTAATTAACAGTTGTCTTAAACTTGATAAGTAACTCTACTTCCAGTCACACAAAATTAGCTTCAAATATCCTATGTAATACTCCATCCGTTTTAAAAAAGAATGACCTAGTTTCCTTTTCAGTCTGTTTAAAAAAAAATGACCCCTTTCTTTTTTGGGCAACACTGTAACTTCAATTTTTCACGTGGCATGTTTAAGACCACAAGATTAAATGAAATTTTGGTACATTTGACATAACTTTAATTTATAACCACAAGATTAAAAAATCTTCTTTCTTTTCTTAAACTCCGTTCCAAGTCAAACTAGACCATTATTTTTGAAACGGAGGGGATATGTAATAGGCAATTTGACTATGGTCACACAACAAGAAAAAGAGGTCTTTTTTTTTCTTTTTCAGAAGAAGCTTTGGATCAATCATAAAATTATTTTTATGTGACTTATATATGTTACAGGTTCAAGCAATGGAATCTATATTTAAAATCGAGGCTTTTTCCACGGTGAATACATGAGAAATAATTGTTATAAACTTGATTTTCCAATCCTAACGAATACTCATTGAAATATTGAGAATAGTCGCTAAACATTTTTTAGTAGGAAATTACAATGGGAAAATTGTGATATTTTAGTAGTAAATCAATCGTTGATGCTTGTGTTCAGTGGCGGAGCCACAAATACTTTTGTCGGAAATTGTTATCTCCTATATTAAGGTTAGTCAAAAATACAGAAAAAATAAAATGAAATAGATAGAATGCTTTTAATCCGAGTCCACAGAAATCACTGTGTTTTCTTAAGAAATTTAATCCCCTCACTGTACCCGAGGTTGCAGATTAATTCCTCCCAAGCCAAATCCAAATCCAAAGCCGAAGCCGAAGCCGATCGAGCAACGACGACGGCGCAAGGGACACCTTCTTCTTAACCCTTTAAGAACTAAAGGAAGTGTTTCCTAATATAAAGACAACAATTTTTTTTCTACCAATATGGAAAAAATGACTTTTCATTTGCACTTTGCAATGACTTTTCATTTTCCCTCCAAAATTGGTTCCCCCACTTTCATTGGTTCTTTCTCTTTCCATTTTCTATTTTTATTTTCCATTCATATCTTGCTAAACTAAACCCAACAATCCCCCACATGAATGGGGAATGACTATAGTTAAAACATATGCATGAAAAATTTGAGTGTCTTGTAAGTAAGGGTTAATCACATCTGGATAAGTAGATTTTCCTTTAAACTTTCCGTAGTGAACATATATTGGATATACTCGGTCAATCGGTAGATTTGATATCTTTGAACCGTCGAGCTTTGGTGTATATCTAGACAACATAAGTCATACATTCAACCCTTGAACAATTTGTTATTCTCATTGTTTTGTTCGTTTCAGCCATGAACACATCTCGGTTAATAAATGCTAGAGAACTGGCCTTACTGGATTCTCCTTGAAGCGGCTTACACTTCACACTTACATAGGTGGTTTCTAACTGTGTTATCCCATAGATACACTATTTGATATACCTTGTATCAAACTTAGAAACCATTAAAAAGTCTTTATGTCTTTATCCTGGTTACTGAACATTGTCTCATCATGAGAATGGACCATAAAATAAGTTTTGACAATGTTGAACCGTCATCTATGACTTAGTTTGATCTCCTTGAACCTAGATCTTGGGATCTCCAGTCTTCTAGGTAGAGTTACCGCCACGATGACTTGTTCTCGGCCATAGTCCCATTCTCGTCGATGATCTCTCAACTCCCTAGTTAGGCCTTTTGTAAGTGGATCTGACACATTATCCTTTGACTTTACATAGTCAATTATGATAATTCCACTAGAGAGTAGTTGTCTAACAGAGTTATGTCTTCGTCTTATGTGATGAGACTTCCAGTTATATATAACGCTTCCAGCCTTTCATATTACAGCTTGACTATCGCATTGTATGCATACAAGGGCCATTGGTTTGGGCCAAAACGGAATATCTTCTAAGAAATTCCGGAGCCATTCAGCTTCTTCACTGCCTTGTTAAGGTGATGAATTCAGACTCCATTATAGAGCGAGCTATACATGTTTGTTTGGATGATTTCCAAGATATTGCTCCTCCACCAATAGTGAAAACATATCCACTTGTGGATTTCGTTTCAGTTGACCCAGTAATCCAACTTGTATCACTATATCCTTCAAGAACTGCTGGATATTTGTTGTAATGCAAATCATAGTTTTGAGTGTCTTCTAAGTACCCCAAAACTCTCTTCATTGCTAACCAATGATTTTGATTGGGATTACTTGTGTATTGACTCAACTTACTTATAGCGCAGACTATGTCTGGTCGTGTACAATTCATGACATATATCAAACTTCCCAATACCCTGGCGTAATCCAATTGAGACTAACTTTCACCTTTATTTTTAGCAAGATTAAGGTTCACATCAATTGGGGTCTTTGCCTTTTTGAAATCCAAATACTTGAGCTTTTCAAGTACCTTTTGAATATAATGAGATTGAGACAATGCTAGACCGTTAGGAGTTGTGTGAATCTTTATTCCCAATATCAAATCGGCTACTCCTAGATCTGTCATATCAAACTTACTAGCAAACATACGCTTAGTAGATTTTATATTGGCAATGTCCTTGCTCATTATCAACATGTCAGCCGCATATAGGCATACAATGACTTCCTGATCCGGAGTGTCTTTAATGTAAACACATTTATCACACTCATTGATCTTAAATCCATTTGACAACATGGTTTAATCAAACTTTGCATGCCATTGTTTCGGTGCTTGTTTTAGTCCATAAAGTGACTTAACAAGTTTGCATACTTTCTTTTCTTTGCCGGGAACTATAAAGCCCCCAGGCTGTTCCATGTAGATCTCTTCCTCCAGCTCTCAATTTAAGAAGGCAGTTTTCACATCCATTTGATGGTTTTTAAGACCGTATACTGCAGGTAGGGCAATTAACATCCGAATTGATGTAATTTTAGTCACTGGTGAGTATGTGTCAAAATAATCAAGACTTTCTTTCCGTCTAAAGCATTTGACAACAAGTCTTGCTTTATATTTGTCAATAGTTCCATCATCTTTCATCTTCTTTTTGAAGATCCATTTTGAACCCAAGGGTTTGTTCCCTGGAGGAAGATCAACCAACTCCCAGGTATGATTGCTTAAAATTGATTCAATCTTACTATTGACAGCCTCTTTCCAAGAGGTTGAGTCGCTAGACAACATCGCTTTCTTGAATGTTTGAGGCTCACTTTCAAAAATGAATGTTACCAAATGAAGTAGTTGTCCTTTGACGTTTACTGCGCCTTGGACTCTCTTCATTGGTTTCATTCTCTTTTGGTTCTTCTCGAGGTTGTATAGACCCCCCACTAGATGACTCAAGTCTAGTTTTATACGGATAGATATGTTCAAAAAATTCTGCATTATCTGATTCCATTACCATATTATCATGAATATCCGGATGTTCGGACTTATGAACCAAAAATCGACATGTCTTACTATTTGTGGCATATCCAAAGAATACACAATCCACAGTCTTAGGTATAGGAACCTAGACCTTGGCAAGACACCCCCACACTTTGAAATATTTCAGGTTGGGTTTTGTATCTTTCCATTTCTTATATGGAATAACATATGTCTTCGTATGAGGCACTCTATTGAGTATTCAATTTGCTGTAAGGATAGCCTCCCCCACAAGTTTTGTGGTAAACCTTAACTTGTAAGTAAGACATTCATCATTTCCTTTAAAGTTCGATTCTTCCTTTCCGCAATTCCATTAAATTGTGGAGAGTAAGGAGCAATAATTTGATGGATTATTCCATTTTCCAAACATATTTCTGCAAATGGAGATTCATATTCTCCACCTCTATCATTTCTGATCATTTTGATTTTTCTATCCAACTGAATTTCAACTTCAGTTTTATATTGCCTAAATGCATCTATTGTTTCATCCTTACCATTTAGCAAATAGACATAACAATATCTAGTGCAATCGTCAATAAAAGTTATAAAATACTTTTTTTCACCACGTGTTGGTGTTGGCTTCGTGTCACAAATGTCAGTGTGAATCAGTTCTAAGGGATATGAATTCCTTGCAACAGATTTATAAGGATGCTTAGCATACTTAGATTCAACGCAAATTTGACATTTTGATTTATTGCATTCAAATTTAGGCAAAAAATTTAAGTTAATCAGTTTTCGCAAGATTTTGTTATTAACGTGTCCTAAGCGTTCATGCCATAAACATTTAGACTCAACCAAGTAAGAAAAAATAGAATCTTTATTCATATCAACTACAATTACATTGAGTTTAAAAAGGCCCTCAGTGAGGTAACCTTTTCTTACATACATCTCATTCTTACTTACTACAACTTTATCAGAAACAAATACACATTTGAATCTATTCTTAGTCAGAAATGGTATAGAAACTAAGTTCTTTCGCAATTTCGAAACATACGAGACCTTGTTCAAAATCACCACCTTGCCTGATGTCATCTTTAGGAAGATCTTGCCAGTTTCTTCCACTTTTGCAATAGCGGAATTTGCCATAAACAACTTCTCGTCTGTATGTGCTGGAGTATATGATGAAAATAATTCTTTGTTGGCACAAACATGACATGAGGCACCAGAATCTATCCACCATTCTCTTGGATTTCCAACCAAGTTGCATTCTGAAAGCATTGGATAAAGATCGTCCATCTCTCATTTGGATTTAGCCAAATTTGCTTGATCCTTCTTGGGACCCCTACATTCAGTAGCCTTATGACCACGTTTGCCACAATTGAAACAACTTCCATTGAATTTCTTCTTAGGAGGATTGCTCTTTGGACCATATGTTTTCTTTCTTTTCTTTTATTTTGTGGGATCTTCTTCAACAATATTTACTCCAGATATTGCTGAATTACCACCTGACCTCTTTTATGCGGCCTTGTTGTCCTCTTTGATTCTCAGCCTTACCATGAGATCTTCAACAGTCATCTCATTGCGTTTATGTTTCAAGTATTTTTTGAAGTCCTTCCACAATGGAGGTAACTTCTAAATAATGGTAGCCACTTGAAAAACATCATTCACAAAAAATCCTACATTAAAGATTATGTGAGTATTAAGAATAAACTTAATATTTCCAACATAGGTATTAAATAAATTTATACCTTCAGCAAGGAGATCATTGATTATGACCTGCAATTCTTGAACTTGGGTGACGACGGGCTTACTGTCTATCATCTTATAGTCCAGAAACTTTGCCGCAATAAACTTCTTCATTCCGGCATCCTCTGCTTTTTGTACTTCTTTTCTAAAGCATCCCAGAGTTCTTTTGAGGTTTTGACATTACTGTACACATTGTACAGATCATCCTGCAGGCCACTCAGAATATAATTTTTACATAAAAAGTCAGAATGTGTCCATGCCTCTATTACCAATAATCGTTCTTAAGGGGGAGATTCATTCGACATAACATGAACGTTCTCATTAATGAACCCCTGCAGACTCAACGTAGTCAGATAGAATAACATCTTTTGTTGCCATCTCTTGAAGTCGATTCCAGAAAATTTTATAGGTTTCTCAGTCGGTGCTAAGGCAGCAGTTGAACGATTGTGTGCAACCGATGTTGTTGCAGCACTTACTGTTCCAGCATTTACTTGACTTAAATTAGTCATTTTTCTGTCACAAATGACAGACAATTTTAGTATGTGAAATACTATAAGTAAAGAATAAATCCTTACACAGACTGTTTCTGATTTAACGATAAAGTATTTATGTTCTTTTAATCGTTAATCGAATGAATTTTAAAAAATTCAAACAGAGTAGAAAACCATAAAGGTTAAACTCGAGAAACCTCAAATACATAAACTATTAAATTTCTTAAGATTGTTATCTCGTGTATTCAGGTTAGTCTACAGAAATCACTGTGTTTCCTTAAGAAATTTAATCTCCTCGCTGTACCCGATGTTGCAGATTAATTCCTCCAAAGATAAAACGGATTAACCTGTTTGAGAAGTAGCGGTACCTCAAACTTCAATAACTTCAGCTAACGCAAGAACAACAACAAGAGCACACACAGACTCAGTCGATCAACAATTTTGTTTATGTAAGAAAATGTATGTAGATAGGAAAAAATTTCAGTGTTGAAAAACGAAAAAAAAACATCTCTATTTATAGCCATTTACAACAAGGAATGCGTCTGTTCAGACAATTTCGTTCAGACCCGTTTTTTCCAGAACGTTGTGTCTTTTGGGAAAAATAACGACTTTTCGAAAGGAACATGTCCCTTCAGAACGTTATTACCGTTGCACATGAATTTCAAATAAATTTCGTTGTGCCAAATTAATTTTGTTATTTAACTAACATTCTGAATTAATTTATAAGAGAAAATAAATGAATTAACAAGATTGATTAAATAAATTTGTCCAAATCAAGCTGAGGCCAAGCGAGCGACGACGACGGCGCGAGGGGCACCTTCTTCAACCCTTTAAGAACTAAAGGAAGTGTTTCCTAATATAAGAACAACAATTTCCTTTCTTCTACCAATATGGTAAAAATGACTTTTCATTTGCACTTTGCAATGACTTTTCATTTTCCCTCCAAAATTGGTTCCCCCACTTTCATTGGTTCTTCCTCTTTCTATTTTCTCATTTTATTTCCCATTCACACCTTGCTAAACTAAACCCAACAATCCCCCACATGAATGGGGAATGACTATAGTTAAAACATATGCATGAAAAATTTGTGTGTCTTGTAAATAAGGGTTAATCGCATCTGGATAAATAGGTTTCCCTTTAAACTTTCCGTAGTGAACATATATCGGATATACTCGATCAATCGATATATTTGATATCTTTGAACCGTCGAGCTTTGGTGTATACCTAGACAATATAAGTCACACAATCAACCCTTAAACTGTTTTTGGTTCTCATTGTTTTGTTCGTTTCAACCATGAACACATCTCGGTTAATAAGTGCTTAGAGAACTGGCCTTACCGAATTCTCCTTAAAGCGGCTTCAACTTCACACTTACATATGTGGTTTCTAATTGTGTTATCCCGTAGATACACTATTTGATATACCTTGTATCAAATTTAGAAACCATTTAAAAGTCTTTATGCCTTTATCCTGGTTAGTGAACATTGTCTCATCATGAGAATGGACCATAAAATAAGTTTTGACAATGTTGAACTGTCATCTATGATTTTGTTTGATCTCCTTGAACCTAGATCTTGGGATCTCCAGTCTTCTAGGTAGAGTTACTGCCACGATGACTTGTTCTCGACCATAGTCCCATTCCCGTCGATGATCTCTCAACTCCCCAGTTAGGCCTTTTGTAAGTAGATCCAACACATTATCTTTTGACTTTACATAGTCAATTGTGATAATTCCACTAGAGAGTAGTTTTCTAACAGAGTTATGTCTTCGTCTTATGTGACGAGACTTCCCGTTATACATAACGCTTCCAGCCTTTTCTATTACAGCTTGACTATCGCAGTGTATGCATATATGTGCCATTGGTTTGGGCCAAAACGGAATATCTTCTAAGAAATTCCGGAGCCATTCAGCTTCTTCACCTGCCTTGTCTAAGGCGATAAATTCAGACTCCATTATCGAGCGAGCTGTACATGTTTGTTTGGATGATTTCCAAGATATTACTCATCCACCAATAGTGAAAACATATCCACTTGTGGATTTCGTTTCAGTTGACCCAGTAATCCAATTTGCATCAATATATCCTTCAAGAACTGCTGGATATTTGTGGTAATGCAAAGCGTAGTTTTGAGTGTCTTCTAAGTATCTCAAAACTCTCTTCATTGCTAACCAATGATTTTGATTGGGATTACTTGTGTATCGACTCAGCTTACTTATAGTGCAGGCTATGTCTGGTCGTGTACAATTCATGACATACATCAAACTTTCCAATACCCTGGCGTGATTCAATGAGACTGACTTTCACCTTTATTCTTAGCAAGATTAAGGTTCACATCAATTGGGGTCTTTGCCTGTTTGAAATTCAAATACTTGAGCTTTTCAAGTACCTTTTGAATATAATAAGATTGAGACAATGCTAGATCGTTAGGAGTTTTGTGAATCTTTATTCCCAATATCAAATTGACTACTCCTAGATTTGTCATATCAAACTTACTAGCAAGCATACGCTTAGTAGATTTTATATTGGCAATGTCCTTGCTCATTATCAGCATGTCATCCACATATAGATACAATGACTTCCTAATCCGGAGTGTCTTTAATGTAAACACATTTATCACACTCATTGATCTTAAATCCATTTGACAATAGGGTCATTGTTTCAGTGCTTGTTTTAGTCCATAAAGTGACTTAACAAGTTTGCATACTTTTTTTTCTTTGTCGGGAACTATAAAGCCCTCANTCAGCATGTCATCCACATATAGATACAATGACTTCCTAATCCGGAGTGTCTTTAATGTAAACACATTTATCACACTCATTGATCTTAAATCCATTTGACAATAGGGTCATTGTTTCAGTGCTTGTTTTAGTCCATAAAGTGACTTAACAAGTTTGCATACTTTTTTTTCTTTGTCGGGAACTATAAAGCCCTCAGGTTGTTCTGTGTAGATCTCTTCCTCCAGCTTTCCATTTAAGAAGGCAGTTTGCACATCCATTTGATGGATTTCAAGACCGTATACTGCAGCTAGGGCAATTAACATCCGAATTGATGTAATCCTAGTCACTGACGAGTATGTGTCAAAATAATCAAGACCTTCTTTCTGTCTAAAGCCTTTGACAACAAGTCTTGTTTTATATTTGTCAATAGTTCCATCATCTTTCATCTTCTTTCTGAAGATCCATTTTGAACCCAAGGGTTTGTTCCCTGGAGGAAGATCAACCACCTCTCAGGTATGATTGCTTAAGATTGATTCAATCTTACTATTGACAGCCTCATTCCAAGAGGTTGAGTTGCTAGACAACATCGCTTTCTTGAATGTTTGAGGCTCACTTTCAAGAAAGAATGTTACAAAATCAGATCCAAATGAAGTAGTTGTCCTTTGACGTTTACTGAGCCTTGGACTTTCTTCATTGGTTTCATTCTCTTTTAGTTCTTCTCGAGGTTGTATAGACCCCCTACTAGATGACTCAAGTCTAGTTTTATACGGATAGATATGTGCAAAAAATTTTGTATTATCTGATTTCATTATCGTATTATTATGAATATCCGGATGTTCGGACTTATGAACCAAAAATCGACATGCCTTACTATTTGTGGCATATTCAAAAAATACACAATCACAGTCTTAGGTCCTATTTTCACCCTCTTAGGTATAATAACCTGGACCTTGGCAAGACACCCCCACACTTTGAAATATTTCAAGTTGGGTTTTCTATCTTTCCATTTCTTATATGGAATAACATATGTCTTCGTATGAGGCACTCTATTGAGTATTCGATTTGCTGTAAGGATAGCCTCCCCCACAAGTTTTGTGGTAAACCTGAACTTATAAGTAAGACATTCATCATTTCCTTTAAAGTTCGATTTTTCCTTTTTGCAATTCCATTAGATTGTGGAGAGTAACGAGCAGTAGTTTGATGGATTATTCCATTTTCCAAACATATTTCTGCAAACGAAGATTAGTATTCTCCACCTCTATCATTTCTGATCATTTTGATCTTTCTATCCAACTGATTTTCAACTTCAGTTTTATATTGCCTAAATGCATCTATTGCTTCATCCTTACCATTTAGCAAATAGACATAACAATATCTAGTGCAATTGTCAATAAAAGTTATGAAATACTTTTTTCCACCACGTGTTGGTGTTGAGTTCATGTCACAAATATCAGTGTGAATCAATTCTAAGGGATATGAATTCTTTGCAACAGATTTATAAGGATGCTTAGCATACTTAGATTCAATGCAAACTTGACATTTTGATTTATTGCATTCAAATTTAGGCAAAACATTTAAGTTAAATCAGTTTTCGCAAGGTTTTGTTATTAACGTGTCCTAAACGTTCATGCCGTAAACATTTAGACTCAAGCCAGTAAGAAGAAGAAAAATCTTTATTCATATCAACTACAATTACATTGAGTTTAAAAAGGCCCTCAGTGAGGTAACATTTTCCTACATACATCTCATTCTTAGTTACTACAACTTTATCAGAAACAAATACACATTTGAATCCATTCTTAGTCAGAACTGGTATATAAACTAAGTTCTTTCGCAACTTCGGAACATACGAGACCCTGTTCAAAGTCACTACCTTGCCTGATGTCATCTTTAGGAGGATCTTGCCAGTTCCTTCCACCTTTGCAACAACGGAATTTGCCATAAACAAAGTCTCGTCTGTAAGTGCTGGAGTATATGATGAAAATAATTCTTTGTTGGCACAAACATGGCATGAGGCACCAGAATCTATCCACCATTCTCTTGGATATCCAACCAAATTATATTCTGAAAGCATTGCACAAAGATCGTCCATCTCTCATTTGGATTCAGCCAAATTTGCTTGATCCTTCCTTTTGTCCTTCTTGGGACCCCTACATTCAGTAGCCTTCTGACCACGTTTGTTACAATTGAAACATCTTCCATTGAATTTCTTCTTAGAAGGATTGCTCTTTGGACCATATGCTTTCTCTCTTTTCTTTGATTTTGTTGTCCTCTTCAATTCTCAGCCTTACCATGAGATCTTCAACAGTCATCTCCTTGCGTTTATGTTTCAAGTAGTTTTTGAAGTCCTTCCACAATGGAAGTAACTTCTCAATAATGGCAGCCACTTGAAAAACATCATTCACAACCAATCCTACATTAAAGATTATGTGAGTATTAAAAATAAACTTAATATTTCCAACATAGGTATTAAATAAATTTATACCTTCAGCAAGGAGATCATGGATTATGACCTGCAATTCTTGAACTTGGGTGATGACGGTCTTACTGTCTATCATCTTATAGTCTAGAAACTTTGCCATAATAAACTTCTTCATTCTGGCATTCTCTGTTTTTTGTACTTCTTTTCTAAAGCATCCCATAGTTCTTTTGAGGTTTTGACATTACTGTATACATTGTACAAATCATTTTGCAGGCCACTCAGAATATAATTTTTACACAAAAAATCAGAATGTGTCCATGCCTCTGTTACCAAGAATCGTTCTTCAGGCGGAGTTTCATCCGACATAACATGAACGTTTTCATTAATGAACCTCTGCAGACTCAACGTAGTCAGATATAATAACATCTTTTGCTGCCATCTCTTGAAGTCGACTTCAGAAAACTTTGCAGGTTTCTCAGCCGGTGCCAGGGCAGCAGTTGAACGATTGTGTGCAACCGATGTTGTTGCAGCACTTATTGTTCCAGCATTTACTTGACTTGAATTAGTCATTTTTCTGTCACAAATGGCAAACAATTTTAGTATGTGAAATACTAACAGTAAAGAATAAATTCTTACACAGACTGTTTTTGATTTAACGATAAAGTTTTTATGTTCTTTTATTCGTTAATCGAATGAATTTTAAAAAAGTCAAACAGAGTAGAAAATCATAAAGATTTTAATCTCCAGAAACCTCAAATATAGAAACTATTAAATTTCTTAAGATTGTTATCTCTTGTATTCAGGTTAGTCAAAACTACAGAAACAGAAAAAAAAATGAAATAGACAAAATGCTTTTAATCCGAGTCCACATAAATCACTGTGTTTCCTTAAGAAATTTAATCCCCTCACTGTACTCGAGATTGCAGATTAATTCCTCCCAAGATAAAACGGATTAACCTGTTAGAGAAGTAGCGGTACCTCAAACTTCAATAACTTCAGCGAACGCAAGAATAGCAATAAGAGCACACACAGATTCAGTCGATCGACAATTTTGTTTGTGTAAGAAAGTGTATGCAGAGAGGAAATAATTTCAGTGTTGAAAAAAGAAAAAAACATCTCTATTTATAGCCATTTACAACAAGGAATGCGTCTGTTCAGACCCGTTTTTTCCAGAACGTTGTGTCTTTTGGGAAAAATAACGACTTTTCGGAATGAACATGTCCCTTCAGAACGTTATTACCGTTGCACATGAGTTTCAAATAAATTCCGTTGCGCCAAATTAATTTTGTTATTTAACTAACATTCTGAAGTAATTTATAAGAGAAAAGAAATGAAATAATAAGATTGATTAAATAAATTTGTCCAAATCCAAGCCCAGGCCGAGCGAGCGACGACGGCGGCGCGAGGGTGCACCTTCTTCTTAACCCTTTAAGAACTAAAGAAAGTGTTTCCTAATATAAGAACAACAATTTCCTTTCTTCTACTAATATGGTAAAAATGACTGTCATTTGCACTTTGCAGTGACTTTTCATTTCCCTCCAAAATTGGTTCCCCCACTTTCATTGGTTCTTCCTCTTTCCATTTTCTCTTTTTTATTTTTCATTCATACCTTGCTAAACTAAACCCAACAGAAATTACACTATGTACGTAGCTAGGTAAATTATTTTTTATGTATATATCACGTATAAACATTCCTTGGCTTCTACTTGCGTTGGTATATAATACAACCTATTCTACAGCTCTTAGAGTGCGATCCTTTCTCGATCCCTATGCTAACGCGAGATGCTTTGTGTAGCGAGGTACCTCTTTTTTCCTCTTTCATTGCATGCATATTTTTTTCTAGCTGCAACATTTTTGTTAAGCTTTCTTGTGAACAATAACAAGGATTCACAAACAATGCCTCTGTTTTTACGAAGCTACATTCTGATTCTTGGGCACAATGGAAAAGTAGAGAAACCGAGATAGCTGAGATAAATAAATATTCCTTCCTTCTATTCTACTGTACTACTTTATGAAATTTAAGTACAATCTGTGAGGCTCAAAAGTCCCACAACTTGGAATTCGAAATACTGCCTAAGCCAACACACCAATGTTCTAAGGAATTATTATTGTCTCCTAATTCCTCCAGGTTCCAAAACTCTGATTCTTCTTTGGGAGTGAAGTATTTATCTCTTGTGTCATCATCCTCTTCATTTACACTCTTGTGATCAAATCTCGAACCTGAACAATCCTTCAATTCTAACTCTGTAAATCCATTTTCTGGACTTGTATGCTGCAATTCACTGTCTCTTGAATCTTGACTTCCGCTTCCTCGAGCGTTGTTGTTTTCTAGCTGTTCATTTAATGTCTCCAACTGTTTTGAAAAGAAAAAAACAACAAATTTTATTCGTTTCCATAAGTTGCATGGTAAAAGATAGCAGTAGAGTCAGAATCTTTACTAAAGAAATTAAATACGATACCTGAATGAGTAATCTCTCCTTTTCTGTCTTCAAGGATTCAAATTGCATATTTAAATTGTCAAAATTCGATTGAAGTATGCGATATTCGTGTTCTAATTGCTTCGATTTCCATCTAGCCCTTTTGTTCTGAAACCAAATAGCTACTTGGCGTGGTTGCAACCCGAGTTCTCTTGCTAATTTCAGCTTCTCTCTTGGCTCAATCTTTGTCCCTAGTTTAAACATGGACTCAAGTAACTTCACTTGCTCATCAGTAAACCTTTTAATATTTTCACACTTGTTCTTAAAGGGTTTTTTGAAGTTGGAAATCTCAGAATTTTCAAGTTCTGGTTCCATTTGTTCCAAGTTGAGAGAGGAGTTTCAATATTTGTATTGACAAGAAATTATTTTTAAAAATTGGTGAATAGGTGTATTTAACTATAGTGTATGATAACAAGTATCTATTGTGGTTGCTTTCATTTGATGTGGACTTATGGTTTGCTGGTTCATTAAAGCCAATTGTCTAACAAGTCGTGTATCTTTTTCCAACTTATTTCTTTTGGATATTTTTGATATATCTTTTTAATTTATTCATACCTTCCATATGTGCAGTGCTTTTTAACTTGTTGCTATATTATTGAGATTGAGGACTTCTCTTCTCAATAGGTAGATGCAGAGGCCGATTCAGGATATTAGCTTCTTGCAGTAAAATACGTTAATATGCAACTTAAATCTCAAATGGTAACTCAACTAACTTAAATCTCATAAAATTACTATACTTTGTTTTGTAACACAAAAGTCATTCAACTAAATTGCGCTGAGTATATAGAAAGGATTTCTTGATTTAATTCTCTAATTAACATATGAATTATACAACTAACTAAGTGTCTTTGCGGTGAAATGACAATAATTAAGTGACGTTGAGCAATTTTTATTTTATAAAATAAAGTTAAATGATTTTTTCTTATTTCTTCGAGATATCTGCTGGATTAGGGGAACCATGGCAATTCTGATTTTTAAATGTAATCACTACACACAAAAATGGAAATTTTGATCGTGTTTTTAATGCCATATACATAATACTTTGAAAAGAAAATAGTTTAGATGTCCTGAACTGTACATAACGACAGTAATATAAATGGATATATATGGTCGCCTAATAGCTACAAAAAAATATAGCTTTTTGATTCTTGTATTATTAATTAATAATCATTTGCAGGAAGAAATAACCAATTTTAGGACTTCAGCTTTGACACAATATTCCCAATTCTTCTGATTTTAAGCACACCACGTACGCTATTGATTTCTTAAAGTGGTCCTCTTTAACCATTTTTTAAAAAATAATTGTGTTATTCATAGTTTTCATCAACATAAATATTAGATAATTCTATCATTAATTCGAATAAATCATAAGAAATTATCTATTACTTTTATTTTTATTGAAATTTAAATCTGAAATCTCAAAATTAATTTAATAGTACCTATTTTATTGACCATTAAATCAGACGCGGAATTATTCGCCTCTTTTTACTTGAATTTTTTGTTTGATTTTTGATTTTGGTTACTTGTTCTTATTAGATTTGAATTTTGATGAAGTGTCTCCTATACTATATACAGGTGTCATATGTTTTATGGTATATTTTCTTTATTGTATCTTTTTGTAGCCGTGAATGTTGAAAATTTGTCATTCTTAACAGTCTTGTCATAATTGTTGATAAGCTTTAGAATTATTAATTTAGTGAGGAAGAAGCTACCCTTTTGTGGTAGGTGAAGTTAATCCCACCTTTCTATTCATTGTTGTTTCTCTCCTGTCTTATTTAATTTTATGAATAAAAAATTATGTGGATCCCATTCTTTTATTTTACATTGTTATTTTTATTTCCCATACATTTTACTCCACATTTGTCCAATTTCTTTTCTTTTCCCCCTTTTTAAAAAAGTTCTTCTTTAATTCTTCTTTCCTATAATATTTCAGATCAATTTTCACTTATTAATTTTATTTATTCAATTTGTTTTATATCATTAGTATATTTATCTTTTTTCATATTTGATAATTAACAAGTATATTATTTTTTAATTTTTTAAATTACATGAAAATATGAGAAGAAAAAATGATGGAGAAAAATAAAAAATGAAGAATAAAACCTTAGTATACAAAATAAAAGTCTAGATAATAATTTGACTAAACTATTAATATCCCTCATTTGGCACATGTATATAAGCATGATTGATCAATTTTTCACTTTATCAAATTGAATTATTTCATCAATTTTTATATTAATAAATAAACAGTACCAAATTAATTAAAATAGGTCTTTCAATGTTCTTTATTTTTTTTTAGCTTGATTTGAAATATTTTACAATAAAATGAATTTTATTTTTATGAAATAAAATTATTAAAATGAATTTTATTTTGTACAATTATTATTTATTTAATATAACTCATTGTAAACAGTTATATAAAAAACTATCAACCATAATGCCACAAATAGGGAAAATAGATTATATATTTTTTCTCGTATTCTCGAATATATTTTTTTTTAAATAATCAACGTGATAATTATGAAATGGAGAACATATATAAATATATAAATGATATAAGAAAAATTGGATAAATAATATTCACCATTGAAAAAACTGATTAAAAAATTACACAAAGAATTAGAAAAATAAAAAGGTGAAAGGAAAGAAATGGCAAAAGGAGGAGTGAGAAGTAAAGGTAGGAAAAAAATACATGGGTCCAATCACTCCACCATTGTTAATTATCAAATATAAAAAAGACCAATATATCGAATGATATAAAAAAATTGAATAAATAAAATTAATAAGTAAAAAATGATCTGAAATATTATAGGAAAGAAGAATTAAAGAACTTTTTTAAAAAAGGGGAAAAGAAAAGAAATGGACAAATGTGGAGTAAAATGTATGGGAAAGAGAAATAACAATGTAAAATAAAAGAATAGTACCTACATAATTTTTTATTTATAAAATTAAGTAAGACAGGAGAGAGAAACAACAATATTGAATAGGAAAGGTGGGATCTACACATTTTTTATTCAAAAATAATCCCTCACATATAAAGTCATGCTTGTGCCTCTCCCAGCATAAAATTTTTCGTGAAGTTGCTATTTGTTACTAGTTATAAATGTGCTTGATGGAAATTTGTTTTAATTTTTTGTGTTGCGGATTGAGAAATCGTGACAAGTTCAGAATTAAAATTAAAATTACGTGTTTCAAGTCAAAACTTAAGAGAATGAATTTTATAATGTATATCTGATTTTTATCTATGTTTTTTCCATACATACATATAAAGTTCAATCGTAAAGTATTAGATTCTGCCAAATTCAATTATTTCTTGATAAGGAGAGAATTAGTATTTGTCAAATAATTTGTTGATATTTAAAAAATATCAAAATGATACAACAAAACTCTATTATAGGTGTTTAAAATGATCAAATCACATTTGAAATATCTAAGTGAAAATTGATGTTAATTTTAAATGGTGACCGATGAATTTAGCCATTATCTTAAACTCTTGTTTCATGAAGTTCTTTGTGATTTAATAAGAAAAAGAAAATACAAATAAATAAGTTTATAAAGATAGAAAAGGATAGCTCATAAGTCATCACTCTTCGCTACTATGGTCTATGCGCATGTTTCTTTAGTGGGGACTTCACAAGTCTCTCTTTTTAGACTTTTTGAGTGACTTTTGAATTATTTGTGTACTAATGAACCCATAAAGAGCATAATATTGTTGCCAGTTTCTTACTTACCATATTGTTTTTTGGTTTTTTGAGTGCATCAATGAATATAAATATATAATGTTAAATGACTTTAATCTATAGGCTTAAGTCGTCTCTAGCCACTTAAAGTTGTCTGCATATTTCATTTAGACACATTATCTTAGGTTTGTTCCAATTGAACACCTTTTTTAGTTAAAAAAGATATTTATTAAACATATTTTGACAATCAACTAAAAGTAAAGATAGTGTGTCATACACTCGTGATTGACGTGACATAGTAGCTAATCAAAAAGAGGCATGTGGCATTGGGCCCATAAAAACAGTTAAACATAAATTAAAAAATAAAATAAACAAAAACTATTTTTTCAGTAAAAAAAATTAATTAAAAAAAACAATCTTTATCTCCCCTTTTCTTCTTCTTCTTCTTCCCAGAACACCCCACCCATCCCATGACGCCCGTTCCCCATTTTCTTTACCAGAAGACACAAAATCGAAGCACATTCCGATAACCATTTTCACTTCGGCTTTTTTCCTTTCAATTTGAAATTATATGAGTTTTTTTTTTCCACCCACCCACCTACCCCTCTCCTTGAATCTTATTCAACATTGTAATTGGTATTTCTCCCATCTCACTACTTTCATAAACATTAATTTAGATTTGTTGATACTTTTTTTTCTTCTATGTTGTGAGTTCTTTAGAATTTAAATTTTTTAACGATTTCAAAGAAAATAATTTCAGATTCGTTGAAAAAATGGAGTTCCGTCAAAATTATTTTTGTTGCAATTTGATTCTATTTATGACGACAATAGATTTAGATATTGGTGGTGTTGGTGGTGGGTGGTGAAAGAAGGGGAAGAAAACGATGGCTTGAAAAATAAAAGGGGAAGACGATGACCGGAGAAAGAATGGCGATGGCAGAAAGTTGGTGGCAATGGTGGTTGAGTTGAGTTAAAGAAGAAGAGGAGATGTTAGTTTAATTTATTTTTTAAAAAGTAAATGATGTCTTCCACGCTCTTTTGGTGTGTGTATTACACACATGCTGTCATGTCAGCAAAAAATGTTTAATAGGTACAAATTTATTGTAGTGTAGGTGTTCAATAGGTAAAAGGTTGAATTGGGTGGCTAAATGAAATTTATGACAACTTTAAGGGGTCGTGTATAACTTAAGTCTTAATCTATATAAAAGAAATTTCTAGAAATCATTACGATTATAGAGAGATAAATTTTCAGGGCAAATTAAAAGTGTCATTGGAATGAAATTTCTATTCATTCCACCAACGAACTTTAGGGCAAAGTTGAGTTTTGTGATACTTGGTAGTATAATGCTTGTGGGAATCAATAAAACTTTTCCCACTTCACAAATTTTGCTGGTGCATTGCACCTTATATCAAGTACCAACACCGTGAAAATGACAACCAAATTTGTCCTAAACGGCCATGATTAGACTTTCCTTTTCAATTATAGCAAGCTATTGCCTAATTAATAGTTTTCTACTTCTCATTTTTCTTGGAGCGACACATGTTAAAACTTTTGGAAAGAATGCTTCTATAAACTCGAGCGAATTAATCTCACAAACATGCCTAAATGGCTATATTTTATTGAGTTTCATATACATTTGATTCGATTGACGATTTGATATAATTTTTAGATTTTCTTTGGAAACATCCATGGTTTGATTGTCGATTTAATATGATTTTTTAATTTTCTTTGAACGTACATCATCCCTAGTTCAATTGTCGGTTTGATACGGTTTATTGGTTTTCTTTGAACACTCATGGGCCATAGGAGGTGGTATTGGTTAATTGGAAGAATGTTGGAGCACGAGTTTCGTGTGGAGAATTGTAATAAGATTAAATAGGGTGGGTGGTCCATAGTGTGTGATGTTTCACTAAACGTGGAAAAGGATAGTGAATGTGGGGTTGTATTAGGATAATTATCCCAATTTCAAACCCTATTTGGGCAACTTCTTGACTACTCAAGCCATTGAAATGTTCTTGTACAAAAAGATCAAGTAACTTTATAGTAATAATGAAATAAAAAACTTTGTTAAATTGTGTGCTAACATATTCCAAGATATAGGAATATGTACCAAATCGACCTTTTCAAAGAAATTCATAAGCTTCCAAAGGTTTCATGTAGTTCTATTTCCCATGAAACTACATTTCTTTTGAGTAATATATCCATCACATTTGGTAAGACTTGCATCATCTTTGTGCTATATTAATATTTCTATCATTAGTACACACAAGTATATGCATAGAAGAATTGCCCCGAATGTTAATTATCAAAATTGTAGCTACTAATTGTGATTATGCCCAAAATTATAGTAAATTGCCCTTCTTCTTTCGTAATTTTTTTATAAATGACAAATATTAGACTAATATTTTCAAGTTGTAGCAGTAGAATATAACTTTCAAGTTGTAACATTAAAAAAGTTCATGTTGTAACATTTTATTAAATTTTTTTTTTAAGTAATTGTAAAAATCTGTTTTGAAAAAAAATAAAAAGATAAAAAAAGAAAATAAAACGATTTTGAATAAAAAAAAGAAAAAAATGGAAATATGAGTATTAATTAAATTTGAATTGATTGATGATAATTTTTAATTAGCATAAATTAAGGAGATTCAAACTGATTAGGAAAATTTATCTCCCTTAATTCACTCTAATTTGTTAAAATTAATTAAAAAAATCTGATTTTATCCATTTTCTTCAACGTTTCTCTCTCTTTGTTTTTTTTTTTTCAGAATTCTTGCCATTGACGAGTAAATTTAGTTTTTTTTTGTTTGAAAAATCTTCATTTTGTTGTGATGGACAACTCCTTATCTATATTAATAAAACATGGTGGAAGATGAGATCTTTCAGGTTAGTATTGTTTATGATTTATTGTTTGTATTTGTATATTACTAAAATGTAAATAAAAAAAAAAGCAATGAAACTGTAAATCACATTTCGTGATTTTATTTTTGTATACTATATTTAAGTTGTGATGTTTTTTGTATAAACCATCCATTTAGTTCATAATACGTGCTAATTTATGTGAAACTGTAATTAATGACATTCTATGATTTTGTTAGTGCATTTTTTTTTTTGGTTATTTTGTATATTGACTATTACCATGATTTCATGCGAAATTGGTTTAATATATGAATGATTTGATTATAAATGTATAGAATATTAATAGTTTTATCGTTGTAAAGTTATGAAATTTGTGGAATTTTTTTTATGAAATTTGTTGTAACATTGTTATGAAACTGGAATTTCTTTAGTCAATTTGATAATAATAATGAGATGGATTCGGTATGCAGATTTAAATTAATATATGGATTACTGTTTTTTTTTCTGAAAATATAAATAAAATGTATAAGCTGGAATGAATTTGATAGAGTAACTGGAATGATATTGGTATGAAAATGTATTTTCTTTTGTGTAAAAAATATGATTAAGAAGTATGATGATTTGTATGAAAAGTGTATTAAGTCGGTATGAAATGTGAAATGTTATTTTTTATATAATGTGTTTTATGGTATGAATTCTTGTATACTGTTTGGAATGATATTTGTATGAATAAGTAATGACGATTGTGTGTAATTTTGTGTGAGTAGAATGAAATTGGTATGAAAAATTAATCAGTATTGTGTAAAAAAAAAATGAGTAAGAAGTATGATTATTTGTATGAAATGTGAAATGTTTTTTTTTTTATGAAATTTGTTTTATGGTATGAATTCTAGTATACTAGCTGAATGTATTTGCATGAATAAGTAATGACGAGTGTGTGTAATTTTTGTGTGAGTAGAATGAAGTTGTGGATAAAATTTGTATTATCTTTGGTATGGAAAGTTAATATAAATGCAACATATTCATAATTGCTTTGTATTATGTAAGACTAACTGTTATTTTTTTTAATGAAACAGGGAAATATGTTGATTTTCAGATGGAGGAGATTATCTATGAATCTTCTAGTTTGTATAGTGGTCTAGTAAGTGCAATAAAATCGCAGCTTATGATAGATGTTAATCTTAATGATATAGAGATAAAATATATAGTTAGTGATCGATGTCCACCTGTTAGTATAAAATATATAAAAAAAATATTTTATTTTGTCTTTTAGACTCATGTTTTGTTTTGATATGAAATAGAATTGGTATGAAATGCATTACAGCTAAGTGTTTAATATATTGTTCATGTTTTATACAAGATTCATTCATTAATCATACAAATTACATACTGCTGAAAATAAAATTCATTCCAGTTTAATATATAAGATAGTGTTCGTATTAATGATAATTATATAAGGTAATTATGGTATGCATTTGGTATCCTAATAACAATTGATATTATTTAATGTAAGTTTACATGAGTACTAATTTGGTATTCAACTGGTGTCCTACTCTAAATCAAAATAAAACAAGATTTAATTAATGTTGGTGCAAAAGTTAATGGTCGCTGTTTTAGATTGTCAGATTCGTTTCTTCCAGTATTTATACAAATTGTATATTTATTTCGTACATCTTTAAAGTACTTAATTCATGCTTGTTAAGAGAATATAATTTACAATTAGTAATAATTTGATATCCATTAGGTGTCCAACTTGAATAAATATAAAACAAGATGTAATTGAGGTTGTTACAAAATACAATGATCACTATTTTACATTGGCATAATCATATCTTCAAGGTATTTATACAGGTTGGATACCAACTTCATTCATTGTTTATTTTTTTATTTTTTTATTTTTTTTGTTAGAATATGAAGTAAAAAATATCAATCATGAATGAATTTGGATGTCATAAGTGTACAGTTGGATACCAATTATAAGACAAAGTTGATTCATGAACTATAAATTGATATTCTTTTTGTTTCTAGTTAGCAATACACAATATCAGTAAGTCTAAATGTTGAATCCAATTGGTATGCAGTTTGTATATACCTGTCATCCCGAAAACTGTTATATTCAATGTGTAATATATCTTTCAAATGGTGTATCTAAATAGTATACAGTCTGTATATTACTAGTATCTTGAAATTATAATAGCCAATCAGTAATTCATATGTAGATGGTATCTGACTGGAATAAAACAGTGGATAATATATATCATCAAATACTGAAACATAAAAATATTGTCCAAACGTTAAAAAAAAACATGTAATTCTAAAAAGTAGAAGGTGCAATCAACTATCTCAAATTTCTTTTCTGTGGTTTTGGTGTAGGATAATTGCAGGTATCCGAAGCATGTTCTTTTGCTATGCGAGGTCCACCAAATTTGCTAGCAACCGTACCAGTTACTTCACTCTCATTGGTCGCGCCATCCTTATTCTTTGTTTTTCCATAATGCCATATGATTGTGGCATACCTTTGACGATGGTACTTTGCATCAATATCAACCGAATGCATATCAAAAACACCATTACTGATGTATTCAGCAGATAAACATGTGTACAAACCACAATCACTGAAAAAAAATAGAAGAAAAATTATTTTAAGAAATAAATTAAGTTAACTTTTCTGATGTAATTAGTAAAGTATAGAAATACATACTTGGAACTATCTTCTTGTTGAGGCACATGCATCATATGAATAATGTGAAAATAAATTAAATATAGTACTTACCCTTATAACTTTTTTGCCTTTTTCGGATATTGAGATTTCTGATTCCTTTTTTTTTTGTTCTTCTTGTTGATGATTTTGAAGATTGAGCAACTTCTACATTTGTTGATTTTTTTTTCTTTTTTATTTCACTAACAGAATCAGAATCCGAAGGGGTTTCTACAAATTTCCCCTTCCTTTACTTTCCCTTTTGATTTGCCGAACTCACCCTTTTCTTTGTTTTTTTTTTGTCCTTTTGATCCTTCAAGTGAGAGGAACCACCCTTTGCCGGAGTTTCAACATTTTTTGACGGCAAGGTTTGAGTCAATATGTTGAAAGTTAGAGCATGTACTTCATCCGTAGAAGTTCCTTCAACTAATCGAGCACTCTTTCGAGGTGTTACAATGGTTTTCTTCGACATGATAATGATGAGAAACGAAACGAGAGGGGTGTTTGTGAAGTTGGGGTAGTGGGATGGTGGCGTGTAGTATTGGATAGACATGGGGGGTGGGATTAACGTATGGGAGGTTTGGAGTATAACGGTAATCAAGGAACTCTAATCAATGTAAATCCAAAATTTGTGTAACTGATAATTTCTGTTTAAAAAAAGAAACTGCAATCAAATTAATTAACTATTAATAATTAATAATATAAAAATATAAAGAGATTAATCATTTATTAAATTAAATTGTAATTAGTTTTTAAATAAACTTAAATTTAATTGATATGTTATAACCCGTAAATAAACTGTTATAAGTAAGAATTTTTTAAGAGTATATTTAAAACCCGTAATATTGTCTCTTAAATGTGTATATGGTGTGATTTTTCCTCTTCTTTAATATCTTATATATGAAGTGGGCTGTAAGCCCAACCATAAGAAAGGTTGGTCTGTAAGCCCATTATTATTGGGACAAAACTTGATTATACAATTCTGGGCCCAAAACCAGAAATGAACCCAAGGTAGGAGCGGCCCACTATATAGATTATTGGGCGTTTCCGGCCCGATTAGATTACATATCAGAATATTGCTTATTTGAGATAAATGAACTTTTGATCCTTAAGTTATTGCCTTCTTAGATTATCTTATCATCAGTCAATTAATATATTTATCCGTTATATAAAAATTATGAGATGTTTAGACTATTTTTAGATTTATATTTACACTCAAATATGAAGTAACAATACAAATTTATAACACGTCTGGTAATCAAATGGTTAATCATTTTACTCAATACTTTTTTTATAAATTGTAAAGATTTAAAGTCACAGAAATAAAAAATGCATTGTGCCTATATCAACAAATTTGAAGATTAAATGTGTTTAGCGAAAAATCACAAGGACCACACTGAATAAGATCTCATTTCGAGTATGTAATTAACATCATAGTTTTGAATTGTGTCCTTTTGGTTACTGAGATGTCTCCATAACATAATCAAGAAGGATTAATATTCCCCCC